>NC_055988.1:72797356-72972356 GCF_018446385.1 Zingiber officinale | reverse complement strand
CTAGCATGTAGGTCAACTCGATGACTTGATCTCACAAGTCATGGATATAGAGATATCAAGTTGACACATGAGTATGCATTGGAAAATGTATACTGAATGACCCGTCATGAAAAAGTATCATGGATCGTTATATGAGTGTCATATACTTTCTCATGTGGCTATTAGTATGACTACTAGTCCTTGGACTTGAAGTCTGTTGGCTGCTACTTGGAAAACCTAGAGGTTCCATTGTACAAAAATTTTGTACAAAGGTCTGAACCTTTTCCTAGCTACCATGTGTTCTTTTAAATTAAATTTTGGATCGCCTGCGGAACTTAACACGTTTGATCCAAAACTTAATCTATTCGTTCTTTTAGGTTTTGACTTGGGTCTCCTGCGGAACTTAACACGTTCGACCCAAATCACCTTAAGTTATTAATTCCATTAAATATTAATTTCCATAATTGGTTCCCAGTACTGACGTGGCGAGGCACATGGCCTTCTTGGATATGGGAGCAACCACCACCGACTAGACAAAACCTTTTATAGAAAGATAATATTTAATTTCCTAAAATAACTTTAGGTTAACCAAAAGGAACAATCAAATCACAAGGAAAAGAAGAAAACATAAGAACACTACATCGAAAATAAATTCGAAATACTAGAATCGTAAGCCTCTTGTATTTGGTATTATTTCCAAAAATAACTAGTATGATGCGGAAAGGAAAAATACTAGTTATACCTTTTAGAAAGACCTCTTGATCTTCTACCGTATTCCTCTTCTAACCTCGGACGTTGTGTGGGCAACGATCTTCCGAGATGAGAACCACCAAGCACCTTCTTCTTCCTTCTAGGTTTCGGCCACCAAAATTCTCCAAGAGAAGTAGAGGTCCGGCCACCACCACCAAGCTCCAAGGGATGCAAGAAATAAAACCTCCTTTCTCTCTTTCTTCTCCTAGCTAGAACCGGCCACCATCAAGAGCTCCAAGAGGGATTGCCGCCGGCCACAAGAAGAAGAGAAGAGGAAGAAGCTAGGGCCGGCCACCAAGGAGGAAAAGAGAGGAAGAATAGAATAGAGTTGTTCCACCATGAAGGCACCTCTACCCCCTCTTTTATAATCCTTGGTCTTGGCAAATAAGGAAAATTTAATAAAAACTTCCTTAATTCTTTTGCCATTAAAAAGGAAAATTTATTTAATTAAAACAATTTTCTCTTTTAAATTTTCAATGGCCGGCCACTCTTCTCCCCAAAACAAGGAAAGTTTAAATTAATTAAAACTTCCTAAATTGTCTCAAAAATTTATAAAAAATTTCTAACAATTTTTATCCCTTCATGATTGGTTTATAAAAAAGGAAATTTAATAAATTAAAATCTTTCTTTTAAACATGTGGATAAAAAGAAAGTTATCTCTATAAATTAAAATCTCTTTCAATCTACAAATAAGGAAAGATATCAAATCTTTTCTTAATCTTTTGTAGAGACTTATAAAAGAGAATATTTAATTTAAACTCTCTTTTAAATCATGAACATGATTAAAAAGGAAAGTTTTCTTAAAATTTAAAATCCTCCTTTAATCAACAAATAAGGAAAGATTTCAAATTTTAAACTTTCTTTTAAACATGTAGGTGATTTACAAATAAGGAAAGTTTTTACCAAAAATTAAAACCATCCTTTTAAACTACAAATAAGGAAAGAGATTAATCTCTTTTCTTAATCTTTTGTAGAAAGCTATAAAAGAAAATTTTTAATTTTTAAACTCTCTTTTAAAACCATGATATCCACATAAGAAATAATTTCAATAAAAATCCTTTTTAAATATTCTAGTGGCTGGCCACCTAAGCTTGGGACCCATGCTTTGGCCGGCCACCTACATGCCTCATCCACTTGGACTTGGCCGGCCCTAGCTTGGGTTCCAAGCTAGCTTGGCCGGCCCCATTGGATGGGTAAGAAGGTGGGTATGCGGTGGGTATAAATCTCTATATACTAGAGGCTACGATAGGGACCGAGAGGAGGAATTGGTTTTGGTCTCCCGATGAAATTAAGCATCCCGTGTTCGCCCCGAACACACAACTTAATTTCATCAATAATAATTCATTCCACTAAAGAACTATTATTGAACTACCGCACCAATCCCAAATTACATTTTTGGGCTCCTTCTTATTATGAGTGTGTTAGTCTCCCTGTGTTTAAGATGTCGAATGTCCACTAATTAAGTGAGTTACTGACAACTCACTTAATTAATATCTACTCAACTTCATTGTCATGTCGGACTAAGTCCACCTGCAGGGTTTAACATGGCAATCCTTATGAGCTCCTCTTGGGGACATTCTCAACCTAGATCACTAGGACACGGCTTCCTTCTATAATCAACAACACACACTATAAGTGATATCATTTCCCAACTTATCGGGCTTATTGATTCATCGAACTAAATCTCACCCATTGATAAATTAAAGAAATAAATATCAAATATATGTGCTTGTTATTATATTAGGATTAAGAGCACACACTTCCATAATAACTGAGGTCTTTGTTTCTTTATAAAGTCAGTATAAAAGAAACGACCTCTAATGATCCTACTCAATACACTCTAAGTGTACTAGTGTAATTATATAGTTAAGATAAACTAATACCTAATTACACTACGACCTTCCAATGGTTTGTTCTTTTCCATTATGGTCGTGAGCTACTGTTTATAATTTATAAGGTACTGATAACATGATCTTCTGTGTGTGACACCACACACCATGTTATCTACAATATAAATTAATTGAACAACTACATTTATCATAAATGTAGACATTTGACCAATGTGATTCTTATTTCTAGATAAATGTTTATACCAAAAGCTAGGCTTTTAGTATACACTCTAACAATCTCCCACTTATACTAAAAGACTAAGCTGCCATATCTGCTGCCATACATCTGATTCCTAGCTCTTCAACATGTCCATCAAAAGCTCTTGCCTTAAGGACCTTAGTGAAAGGATCTATAGGTCATCACCTGATGCAATCTAGGCGGCAACAACTTCTCCTCGTTTATACGATTTTTCGTATTGGGTGGTACTTGCGCTCTATTGTGTTTACTTGCCTTATAGACTTATGGTTTCTTCGAGTTTGCTACTGCACCAACATTATTACAATAAATTGTAATAATCTTTGGACAAACCAGAAATCATATCTAAGTCTATCTTGAGGTTATTGAGTCATTCAGCTTTTATGGCTACCTCAGAGGCTTGCCATATACTAAGCTTCTATGGCGGAGTCCAGAAAAACACTTATGCTTATCACTCTTCCATAATTATGACTTTACCTCCTAAAGTAAACACAAAACCCCGAGGTTGACTTATTATTGTCCCTATCCGATTGGAAGTCAAAATCCATGCAACCCACAAGGACTAAATTAACTGCCTTGTAAGCTAGCATATAATCTCTAGTGCTTCTAAGGTACTATATGCTTTACTGCAGTCTACTATCCTTGTCCAGGGTTACTTTGATATTTGCTAACTATGCCCTTGGCAAAACAGATTTCTGATCTCGTGCAAAGCATATATTAGGCTTCCGACAGCCGAAGCACAAAGAACTGCCTTTATTTCCTTTATTTCCTTTGATGTCTACAGAGACATATCTTTAGACAAAGTTACTCCATCCTAAAATGGTAAGAAACCTTTCTTGGAGTTTTGCATGCTTAAAACGAGCAAGGATTTTTCCGATGTATGAAGCTTGGGATAAGTAAAATATTCTTTTCTTGCGATCCCTTATTATTTTGATCTCAAGAATATATACATTCTCCCAAGTCCTTCATATCGAATTGTTTGGACAACCATACCCTTACTACTGACAACACTTTGATATTGTTTCCAACTACCAAAAATGTTATCTATGTATAGTACAAGAAATACCACCACGTTTCCATCACGCCTTTTGTATACACAAGATTTATCTGGTTACTAAATAAATCCATAGGTCTGGATTACTTTGATAAACCGGATGTTCCAAGACCTTGAAGCTTTGCCTCAGTCCATAGACTGATTGAGCTTACACAAGATGCTCTTAGCCCTCTGCAATGAACCCTTCTGGTTGCTTTATATGGATGCTTTCTTTAAGACTTCCATTAAGGAATGTTGTCTTGACATCCACTTGCCAAATTGATAAAAGAATCCAGATAGATTTTAGCATGGCTACCAGTGAAAAAAGTTTCCTTTTTCATCAAGCCTTGCTTTGAAGATTTCTACCTTCCTATCTATCCTTCTTTTCCTATTATAGACCTTTTACACCCAAAGGCTTTTACACCACTTGGTAGTTTTACAAGCTTCCAAATTTTATTAGAATACATATATTCTAATTCTATTATTCATTACTCTTTGCCAAGATGCTGCATATTTATCTTGGAGTGCATCGTCATATGTCCGGAGATCAGGTTCATGTCCTTCAGGGATTGAGTCCAAAAACTCTCCCAAAACATGAATCTTTTAAGGTTGCTTAACAACCCTCCCACTACGACAAGGCATTTTCTGCAATTGTGTATCATTTGTGATACGTGTTGCAGTTTTTCTTGTGGTATCTCATCTTGTACAGTTGGTACTAGATTAGACATGTCTTTTATTATTTCCTTAAGAACTAATTTACTTATGAGCACGTGGTTCATTATATAGTCCTTTTCTAAAAAACAGTCATTGATGTTAACAATGACCTTCTGATTTTTAAGACTATAAACCTACTTTTGTTTATCTAGGATAACTTACAAACAAGTGAACTCCTATCCAACTTATCATTATCTCTCATATGTGCTGGATTACCCGAATCCGAATATGCTTCAAAATAGGCTTATGCCTATTCAGCAACTCTATATGAGTAGAGAATTATGACTTTGGAAGGTACTACGTTCACTTCCGTTTCCAGAGCATATCCTTAAAACAAATTTGGTAATTTTCTGAATAACTCATCATCTATCTAATTATTCCATAAGAGTCCTATACCTTCTTTCTACCACACCATTCTGTTGGGGTGTACCAGATGCAGTTAGTTGGGATTGAAATCCAACTTCTGATAAGTGACTCCTAAATTCTCCCAAGAGGTACTTGCCACTACGATCTTACCATAGTGGCTTTTACTTTAACATTTCTCCGCATCAGCCTTGTACTCTTTGAACTAATCAAAGTACTTAGTCTTGCGGCACATTAAGTAAATTTATTTGTATCTTGAATAGTTGTCTATAAAATAGACAAAATATTCAATACTACCTCTTGTCTGGATAGTCATAGGATCACACAAATCAGAATGAACCAATTTCAACATATCTTTGACTTCATACCCCTTGGACTTAAAAGCTTCTTGGTTATTTTCCTTCTAAGTAAGACTCGCAGGTTGGAAATGAACCCAAAAGTTCATCAGCTACCAATGAATCCTACTCAAGTATAACCTAGCTTTTAGATGCCAAAGATATAATTGGTTCTTTTCTGAAGGTTGCTTTCTCTTAAAATTAGAAGATGTGTTACTAATTTCCATTTGTTGCATCGTGGGAGTTATTGGATTATAAATTGTCAACCATCATACCAGAATAGATAACTTCCCTATTTTTCTTGATAACAACTTTGTTATCAAAATAGACACAATATCTATAATAGTTTAGAAATTGAAATCAGGTTCTTTCTAAACTTGGTACGTAAAGACAATTACTTAAAATCCATATTTTATTCTTATCAAAGGATAAACATCTCCCACTGCAACAGCTACCACTTTTACAGTAGTGCCCATGTGGACGGTGATTTACCTTTCATTTAGTTGTCGGGTTTCCTGGAACCCTGAATTGCAGACATGATTAATGGCATCTTGTATCTACACTCCAGGTTCTGGTAGATAACACCACTAGACATGTTTCAACTAATGAATTAAATACACCTAAATTGTTCTTAGTTCTAAGAAGACAGTCTACCTTAATGTCCAAGTCCTATTTCCAATCATTACAATTGGGACTACTAAGTCTTTTTCTATAGTATGACTACTAGGGATTGACAAACATCCTAAGAATCACAAAAATATTTAGTCAAGATCAACTCCTTAAAATCTCCATGGATTTTGTATATACAAAATCGAAGAGGAGATTTTATTCATTAATTTTATTATCTCGTCAACTTTACTTTATGACGAATAAAATTAATAGTTGATCTGTCTTTAATCAAATATTTGGTCAAAACTCTTTGAATTTAAAATAACATTGATTCCTCAAACAATATTATTTAAATTTACCAACACCTCAAACACCGTGAATTTTGCATGCCACGTTAGTGTGGACGTATACAAAATTTAAACATTTGTAAGAGGAGGGTTTTACCCATTAATTATCTTGTCAATAAATCTTTATGACAAATAAAATTACCTCAAACACCGTGAATTGTGTATGCCACGTTAGTGTGGACGTATACAAAATCAAACATTTGTAAGAGGGGTTTTTAATTTTATTATCTTGTCAACCTATTTATTTGACAAATTAATAGTTGGTTTTCTTCAGTCACACAAATAATAGCAGTGACTCCGATGGGGAGGATACTATTAGACGTGCCTAAGTGTATACCATTACTTGACACTAAGTCCATTAATAAGATTATGCCCCTTCCGTTGGGGAAGATCACACGCTCTTAATTAACTTCCTATAGTCATCCAAAATTGGAAGTCTGTTCTAGTGATCCACAAACAAGCTCATCCGTTATGGAGGAAGGCACTCAGAGCCAACGCGCAAGCTTGTTTGCATCACTTACAAACCAGTAATGGAGACCATGGGATTTAAAAATCCCTCTCCCACTTAGTTATTTATAAACGAGGACTTTTTAACTATACTAGTCTATGTATACTAACATACACACACAACACAATATAAAAGCAATAAATAGAAAATCTAATTTTCAACTATTATGGATTTTATCTATTGTTGTCCTCCGTGTGTCACCAACCCTAGCTGCTGCCATCTTTGGCCACTGCCACCGGGTCTAGTTGTCGCATCCATCTTGCTCCTTGTTCCGCTGCGCCTCTGGTCCTCAAAAAGTTCCATGCCTTGCAAGATTCGATTTGCGACATATATAGAATTTTTACATTTTTCGATCCTATATTCCTCGAAGGAATGTACATGTATCTAGATCAAAAAATAAAATCCTAATAAAACTAAATACAGCTCCTGCTGTATTTTATAATACAATCATGCACACACAATAAAATACCCTTGACATGTCCAAGGGTCCAATCACACACATAATAACTATAAGCCATAATAGTTGGATCCTGCATCCACAAAGTTAGCACATCCTACTATTAACCTGCCTAAATTATGTATGACATGTGCATAATTAAACTAATACCAAATACACAGAGGCAAATCCCTAGCTCTGATACCAATTGTTGGTTGCTACTCGGAAAACCTAGAGGTTCCATTGTACAAAAATTTTGTACAAAGGTCTGAACCTTTTCCTAGCTACCATGTGTTCTTTTAAATTAAATTTTGGATCGCCTGCGGAACTTAACACGTTTGATCCAAAACTTAATCTATTCGTTCTTTTAGGTTTTGACTTGGGTCTCCTGCGGAACTTAACACGTTCGACCCAAATCACCTTAAGTTATTAATTCCATTAAATATTAATTTCCATAATTGGTTCCCAGTACTGACGTGGCGAGGCACATGACCTTCTTGGATATGGGAGCAACCACCACCGACTAGACAAAACTTTTTATAGAAAGATAATATTTAATTTCCTAAAATAACTTTAGGTTAACCAAAAGGAACAATCAAATCACAAGGAAAAGAAGAAAACATAAGAACACTACATCGAAAATAAATTCGAAATACTAGAATCGTAAGCCTCTTGTATTTGGTATTATTTCCAAAAATAACTAGTATGATGCGGAAAGGAAAAATACTAGTTATACCTTTTAGAAAGACCTCTTGATCTTCTACCGTATTCCTCTTCTAACCTCGGACGTTGTGTGGGCAACGATCTTCCGAGATGAGAATCACCAAGCACCTTCTTCTTCCTTCTAGGTTTCGGCCACCAAAATTCTCCAAGAGAAGTAGAGGTCCGGCCACCACCACCAAGCTCCAAGGGATGCAAGAAATAAAACCTCCTTTCTCTCTTTCTTCTCCTAGCTAGAACCGGCCACCATCAAGAGCTCCAAGAGGGATTGCCGCCGACCACAAGAAGAAGAGAAGAGGAAGAAGCTAGGGCCGGCCACCAAGGAGGAAAAGAGAGGAAGAATAGAATAGAGTTGTTCCACCATGAAGGCACCTCTACCCCCTCTTTTATAATCCTTGGTCTTGGCAAATAAGGAAAATTTAATAAAAAACTTCCTTAATTCTTTTGCCATTAAAAAGGAAAATTTATTTAATTAAAACAATTTTCTCTTTTAAATTTTCAATGGCCGGCCACTCTTCTCCCCAAAACAAGGAAAGTTTAAATTAATTAAAACTTCCTAAATTGTCTCAGAAATTTATAAAAAATTTCTAACAATTTTTATCCCTTCATGATTGGTTTTATAAAAAGGAAATTTAATAAATTAAAATCTTTCTTTTAAACATGTGGATAAAAAGAAAGTTATCTCTATAAATTAAAATCTCTTTCAATCTACAAATAAGGAAAGATATCAAATCTTTTCTTAATCTTTTGTAGAGACTTATAAAAGAGAATATTTAATTTAAACTCTCTTTTACATCATGAACATGATTAAAAAGGAAAGTTTTCTTAAAATTTAAAATCCTCCTTTAATCAACAAATAAGGAAAGATTTCAAATTTTAAACTTTCTTTTAAACATGTAGGTGATTTACAAATAAGGAAAGTTTTTACCAAAAATTAAAACCATCCTTTTAAACTACAAATAAGGAAAGAGATTAATCTCTTTTCTTAATCTTTTGTAGAAAGCTATAAAAGAAAATTTTTAATTTTTAAACTCTCTTTTAAAACCATGATATCCACATAAGAAATAATTTCAATAAAAATCCTTTTTAAATATTCTAGTGGCTGGCCACCTAAGCTTGGGACCCATGCTTTGGCCGGCCACCTACATGCCTCATCCACTTGGACTTGGCCGGCCCTAGCTAGCTTGGCCAGCCCCATTGGATGGGTAAGAAGGTGGGTATGCGGTGGGTATAAATCTTTATATACTAGAGGCTACGATAGGGACCGAGAGGAGGAATTGGTTTTGGTCTCCCGATGAAATTAAGCATCCCGTGTTCGCCCCGAACACACAACTTAATTTCATCAATAATAATTCATTCCACTAAAGAACTATTATTGAACTACGCATCAATCCCAAATTACATTTTGGGCTCCTTCTTATTATGAGTGTGTTAGTCTCCATGTGTTTAAGATACAAATGTCCACTAATTAAGTAAGTTACTGACAACTCACTTAATTAATATCTAGCTCCAAGAGTAGTACCACTCAACTTCATCGTCATGTCGGACTAAGTCCACCTGCAGGGTTTAACATGACAATCCTTATGAGCTCCTCTTGGGGACATTCTCAACCTAGATCACTAGGACACAGTTTCCTTCTATAATCAACAACACACACTATAAGTGATATCATTTCCCAACTTATCGGGCTTATTGATTCATCGAACTAAATCTCACCCATTGATAAATTAAAGAAATAAATATCAAATATATGTGCTTGTTATTATATTAGGATTAAGAGCACACACTTCCATAATAACTGAGGTCTTTGTTTCTTTATAAAGTCAGTATAAAAGAAACGACCTCTAATGATCCTACTCAATACACTCTAAGTGTACTAGTATAATTATATAGTTAAGATAAACTAATACCTAATTACACTACGACCTTCCAATGGTTTGTTCTTTTCCATTATGGTCGTGAGCTACTGTTTATAATTTATAAGGTACTGATAACATGATCTTCTGTGTGTGACACCACACACCATGTTATCTACAATATAAATTAATTGAACAACTACATTTATCATAAATGTAGACATTTGACCAATGTGATTCTTATTTCTAGATAAATGTTTATACCAAAAGCTAGGCTTTTAGTATACACTCTAACAAAGTCACCATGGATCCCTACATAAGAAGTTATGTACTTTGATTTCGTCAAACGTCACCCGTAACTGGGTGGACTATAAAGGTGATTACTGGGTATGTAACGAATTATGCAGAGGGATGTGAGTGATGTAGATGGGATATATCCCTCCTATATGACGGGAGCGACATCGATATTCTTGATAGAGTGAGACCACGAAGTGCATGGCCATGCCCAAATGAGGCAATATGAGATATTGAGTTCATTTGATTTAGTGAGTCTACTTAGAGATCAAGATTTAGATTGGTCAGAGGATGATACAGTCTATGCCTCACATTGATCAATCTAGATGTCTAGGATAGAATGACACTTGTCATATATTGTGAGGAGTCATAATTAGTAGTCACAAGGTGATGTTGGATCTTAACATTCTGTTGGGGTTGCAAGGTTGCAAACATAGTCCCATATTGGAAACACATGGGAAAGATCATGGGTTTATAAGAGAAAAAGATATATCCATTGGCATGAGGCCTTTTGGGTAGAGCCCTAGAGCAAAACCATGAGGGCTTAGGCCCAAAGTGGACAATATCATGTCATTGTGGAGATATCTAAATTCTTTTCGATCCTACAATTGGTATCAGAGCCCGGACTGCCAGAAGGTTTAACCGCCGACTGTGCACAAGAGCTATGGTCTGATTGAACCATGTGAGTACAATATTGACCTCGAACAAAGAAAGTGAGAGCTCCTATGTTCGGATCAAGAGGACCAGACACCAGGCAGGAAGTCCTAGTAGGTCGGGTGGACCGAGGGGCAGGAAGTCTTAGTTGCGGCTAGGCAAGGAAGTCCTAGTAGGTCGGGTAGACCGAGGGGCAGGAAGTCCTAGTAGGTCGAGTAGACCGAGGGGCAGGAAGACCTGGTCGGTCGAGGATCGGACGTGGGAAGCCTATGGTCCTTTGTTTGAGGGGGGGATTGTTGGGGTTGCAAGGTTGCAAACATAGACCCATATTGGAAACACATGGGAAAGATCATGGGTTTATAAGAGAAAAAGATATCTCCATTGGCATGAGGCCTTTTGGGTAGAGCCCAAGAGCAAAACCATGAAGGCTTAGGCCCAAAGTGGACAATATCATGTCATTGTGGAGATATCTAAATTCTTTTCGATCCTACAGAAGTCACCATGGATCCCTACATAAGGAGTTATGTACTTTGGTTTCGTCAAACGTCACCCGTAACTCGATGGAATATAAAGGCGATTACTGGATATGTAACGAATTATGCAGAGGGATGTGAGTGATGTAGATGGGATCTATCCCTCCTATATGACGGGAGAGACATCGGTATTCTTGATAGAGTGAGACCACGAAGTGCATGGCCATGCCCAAATGAGTCAATATGAGATATTGAGCTTATTTGATTTAGTGAGTCTACTTGGAGTTCAAGATTTAGTTTGATCAGAGGATGACACGGTCTATGCCTCACATTGATCAATCTAGATGTCTAGGATAGAAGGACACTTGTCATATATTGTGAGGGGTCACAATTAGTTGTCACAAGGTGATGTTGGATCTCAACATTCTTGTAACTTGGGTAGTAATGATGTGTTGCTAGATACCGCTCATTACTTATGCTCCTAAATGGGTTTAGGGGCATTGCCAACATTACAAGAACCTATAGGGTCACACACTAAGGACAATTAGATGGAGATTAGGTTCATATGATGAACCAAGAGGATTAGATTCATTTGATGAATCAAATTGGATTAAGAGTAATCCTAATTGGGCTAACTTGAGTTGGACTCAAGTTGATACATATATTCAATGAGTCTAATTTAGATTATGACTCATTAGATCAACTTAATTTAATGAATTAGATTCATTATATTAAGTTGGCTTGAATCAAATGGTTATATTAGATCAACCATGGAAGAGATTTGGTCAAGTTTGACTTGACTTGAGAGGAAGATAAAAAGTCAAGTTTGACTTGACTTTATGCCACCTCATTGGTGAGTTGACATTGATGTGGACTAATGATGTTGCTCCACATCATCATGGGGTGCCACCTCATGGAAGTTACAAAGCCATTCTCTTTAATGGCTTCACATTAATTGCACTTAATGCAAAATTTGGGGGTTACACTTGGGAAGTGGCCGGCCACTTTTGAATGTGAAGAGAATTCATTTTTCTCATTCAAGTGCATTCACATCTTCTTCCTCTTGGAGCTCTCTCTTCTCCCTCTCCTCCTCTCTTGGCCGAACAAGACAAGGTGCTAGCACACCTTTGTTTGATCTTCTCCATCAAGGATTGTTCGTGTGGATACTTCTAGAGAACCGTACGCTTGATGGTCTAGAGATCCGGCACCTTGGACGAGCGGGATTCGCTAAGGGCGCGCTTCAAAGGTATAACCTTTTCTTCATGGAGATCTAGAAGTAGATCTAAGTAGAAACTCGTACATATAAATTTTTGAAATCTATCCTTCGAACGAGATCCAGTGGCATGGGTGATTCGGGGTTTCCGCGACGCGAAAAAGCGATTTTGTCGCCCCGAAAAACCCAACATTTGTTGGGGTGTACCAGGTGCTGTCAGTTGGGATTTAATCCCAACTTCTGATAAGTGTCTCCTAAACTCTCCTAAGAGGTTCTCACCACTATGATCTCACCGCAGTGTCTTGATACTTTTACTTTGACGTTTCTTCGCATCAGCCCTATACTCTTTGAACTTATCAAAGTACTTAGACTTGTAGCGTATCAAGTAAATGTACCCGTATCTCGAATAGTCATCTATAAAAGAGACGAAATATTCGAAACCACCTCTTGCCTGGATAGTCATAGGTCCTCACAAATCAAAATGAACTAATTCCAACACGTATTTGGCTATATACCCCTTAGACTTAAAAGGCCTCTTGGTCTTTTTTTCCCTTCCAAGTAAGACTCGCAGGTTGGAAAGTTTTCCACCACCAATGATTCCAAAAGTTCATTGGCTATTATCTTTTGAATCCTACTTGAGTTAATATGACCTAGCCTTAGATGCCAAAGATATTGATCCTATCCGAACGATGAATCAACGGACGCTGGGCACGTGGCGCTCTCCAAATTGCTGATGTAGATCTCTGACCGATCGTATGGACCTCCGGCGAACCTGCAAGGAAGTCGGGCCGGGAAGGGGTTCCCGGCGACGACCCTCCGATGCTCAAGTCAGGCAAGAGGAAGATGAGAAAGTGGCTTCGAATACGGGAGAATGCGTACCTTCGGCGAAGTGTGAGACCCCTTATATAGAGCTGTGAAGAGGCTCACGCACACATACCGAGGTGAATACATGTCCTCTAACCATACCTCAGTATAGGCTTGTCAGAAGAGCTTACCTGACACCATACTGCTACAGTCCGAGCACATCTCTGATGGGACAGCGGAACCCTCTGTCGTAAGATTCTGCGTATGGCCTGGTCGTCGAACATACCCGCTGTCAGAAGATATTCCCTTGTCCTTTTCTCTTCTTACCACATGCCGAGCATCCGGCCGGTCGGCCGTCCCCTCACGTCCGGCCGGTCGTATGTGCTGGTCCGCTCGGGAGATTCTCAGTCGTGTGCTCTGTGGACTGTTTGCAGTATTGCTACTGTATGCCTTCGGCCGAGCGGGCTACCCGCTCGGCCATTCGACCCTGTTCAACATGAGCGTCGAAACCCCGACTCCCCGCTGGGATGTCTTTGCTTCCGTTCAGAACGTTAGTCCAGTCGCCCCCATCTTTATCCGCTCGGCCAAACCCCTGATTGACCTTTTACCTTTCAACCTCCACGTGGCGTTGACTCTGCTTAAAGGGGGGTCCCCCCTCCTCACTGCCGAATCACTGGCCTCCCCTTATAGTCTAGTCGAAGGAGGCGATTAGTCCGACTGACTGGACCATCAGTTGCTCCGAGCGGCGTCCATATGCAACTACCCTCAGCTCGGACACAAAGGGGGCAACTAAAATGCCTGTCAACGCCAACATTCCTTGGTATCTTTTCGAAGTTTTCGCCAATCTCCATCATTAAGGTCGAGCACGCGCTCATTAAATGTGTTCCAGTGGCCGAATGCCACGTGTCAAGGCTGCCGTCATCGTACGGCGGCGGCGTGGTGTTCTGACGGGATCGAGGCGGTTCGAAATGAACGGTGTGATGCGTGCTCCGGTTCTCGCGACCTGAATCTGATGGTGGAGGCCGCTCGGGTTCCACCCTATAAAGGCTTCTCTTCTTTCCTTCGCCTCACTTCTGCTGTCGCGTGCTTACCGCTGCTTCTCGTGTTCCAGATTTCCGGCGATCTTGCTCTTCTGTTTTCGGCGATCTCCGGTGCGCTTTTCTCGATCCTCCTCTTCGTTGTAAGGTTCTCCTTCTTTCTCTCTTTGGTTCCTATGTCTTCTTTGCATTTCTTTCCCGAGTTTCGATCCTCGGGGCCTCGTTTCGTTTGCTGTCTTCTTTCTCCTATCCTCTACCTTTCTTTGCCTTTTTTGATTTCGTCCGTTCGGACAATGGCCCATTCCTCTCAATCCCAAGACCAAACTCTCGGCCCGTGGTATGTTACCATGGAGTCATGCTTCGATCGGCGTGACGCCGATAATCTGATAAATAACTTTGACATCCCTTCCGACCTCGAAATTATCTTACCCACTCCCTCCGCTCGGCCACACAAATCGCCGCGCGGAGCCTTTTGTGTTTTCCGCAACCAGTTCACTGCCGGTCTGTGACTTCCAATTCATCCCTTTATCATTGACGTTTGCAATTTTTTCGGCATTCCGCTCGGAAGCCTAGTACCCAACACTTTCCGCCTTCTATGCGGCGTTGTCGTCCTATTCAAAATCCATAACATTCCCCTCCGACCAAAGGTTTTCTACTATTTCTACTATCCTAAACAGTCTGAGCCGGACACTTACATGTTCCAGGCTCGGCTCGGCTTAGTTTTCTTCAATAAACTACCTTCATCCAATAAGCATTGGAAAAAATTCTACTTTTATATTCGCATTCCCGAGCGAGCCCCCTTCCTAACGAAGTGGCAGATCGGACCACCAACCTCACCAGAGCTCAAAAGGTTCAAAACCCGACCGGACTATCTTCATGCCGCCAACATGCTGGCTGGTCTGAGGTTTGACATCAACAAATTCCTGCCTGAAGGGGTGATGTATATATTCGGTCTGAGTCCGATCAGGACCCCCCTTCCGAGCGGCTTCGGTAAGAATTTTACTTTGTGCATTCGTTTTAATTGCTAACTGATTTTCTCTGTTTTCCTCTGCAGCAAACATTGTCATGGAGTCGGTGATGGCTGGAATTTTGAAGAGGAAGGCGGCGACGCTCGAAGCCGCGGCGGCCAAAGAAATGGAGGCGCTCGGCATCCAGCCGGTCGGCTCTCATGAAGGGGAGAGCGGGACTCATGAGGAGTCGGCCGCTCAGGCTTCTCTCCCGGAGCCGGCGGTGGGAGCAACTGTTAGCCAAGAGCCTTCCGTCCGGGAGGAAGGCTCCGCTCAGGAAGAAGAGCGGCCTCTCCGACAAAAGAGGCGCCGATTGGAGACTCCCCTCCGATCGGCCACGTTTGCGGTCCAGCCTTCCGAACGGGCTACCGCAGCTGCTCGCGGCAAAGCTCCAGAGGTCGAGGCGATTTCGTCCGATCGAACCCCATCGCAGTTGGACGTGTCGGCGGACCCCTTGGAGGCCATACCCGTCAGCTCCCTTCCGCCCGCTCCTCGCCAAGTTCAATGTTCAACAATTCTGTCCCAGTTTTCGGCGCCGGCTTCCGATCCTTCCCCGGCTTCCGCTCAAACTACACTCGGTCGGCACCGCACCATCAAGGTCTCACTTCACCTCCCGACCGAAGAATTGTTGCCCGAGGCCGCTCGACCAACCGCGCCCGAGCACATGATCACAATGAAGGGGCCTCTGGCCGAAATGTGGGCTGACGCTCGGGCACGCATCGCCATGATTCCTCTCAGCAACTTGGCCAATAGCCAAATGCAGCAGGCGACGGGGGTAAGTCTATTTTCTCAAAGTTCTTTATGCATTCTGTCCGATCGGCTATTAACAATCTTTCTTTTGTCAGAGGTGGGTGGAGGAGATCACTGTCTCCAACCATCTGGCGATGGTGGACGAAGAATTGAGAAGACTGAAGGCTACAGGCGGTCCGCCCGGCTCCCAAGGCCCTTCTTACTCTGAGCTGCAGAAAGAGCTTAAGAAGGCCCAAGACTTGTTGGCGGCCGAGCAGAAGAAGACGGCCGATTAGGCCCACACTTTGGCCGAGCTCGAGCGGCAAGTCAAGACGCTCGACCAAAAAATATGCCTAGCCACCACTCGGAAAAACACGGCTATCTCCGATCTAGAGAAAAAGAATGTCGAGGCTCGGGGCTTGGAGCAGAAAGTAAAGGAGTTGATGGAGCAATTGGCCAACGAGAAGATTGCCCGCTCGGATGAGTTGATGAAACTCGAGGCTATTTTACAAGAACACCAGGCAGCCGTCGATGCTTCCTGAGCGACACTTAAAGAATATCAAGATGCTGAGCCAAGTCGGGTCGCCACCCTGAGACAGAATTACATCCGTTCGGCCAAATTTTCGGAGAAAGTTTGCGAGCGGATGTACATGGCCTTTGAACTTGTCATGAATGCCACGACAGAATATTTGAAGTCCAAAGGGCAACTTCCCGATTCCGTCGTTATCCCCGCTCAGGACCAGGCAACACTCCTCAACAACATCCCGAAGGATCTCTACGAGTATTTAGAATAGAAGTTTGCCTGTTATTCGGCCGTTCGACCAAAAAACTATCCCTTTCTGTAATTTGGCCACTCGACCTTAATTTCTTTAATGCTATCCTTTTACTTGCTTTTTCTTTTGCTAATCAATACGCATGCCATCCGCTCGCCTCTTATCACACCTCTCGTGTTTGAAAGGGATTTTTATGAAGTATTTTGCGTAGCTTTTCCACTCGGCTTAATATATCATGTCTCGACAAAAGAGGTTGTTCGCTGGATGTTGACAAAGTACTTTTGGGTACTTGGCCGATCGACTAAACGACTCATCAGCGAAACCTCTTTATTGCACTCGTCCGGCCGGAGGGTTTATAGTTGCCGGCTTGACTCTCGATTTTTAACGTCGGAGCTCGACGATCTTCCGCTCGGAGGGTTTATAGTCGCAGCCTCGACTCTCGATTTTTAACGTCGGAGCTCGACGGTCTTCCGCTCGGAGGGTTTATAGTCGCCGGCTCGACTCTCGATTTTTAATGTCGGAGCTCGACGGTCTTCCGCTCGGAGGGTTTATAGTCGTCGGCTCGACTCTCGATTTTTAACGTCGGAGCTCGACGGTTTTCCGCTCGGAGGGTTTATAGTTGCCGGCTCGACTCTCGATTTTTAACGTCGGAGCTCGACGGTCTTCCGCTCGGAGGGTTTATAGTCGCCAGCTCGACTCTCGATTTTTAACGTCGGAGCTCGACGGTCTTCCGCTCGGAGGGTTTATAGTCGCCGGCTCGACTCTCGATTTTTAACGTCGGAGCTCGACGGTCTTCCACTCGGAGGGTTTATAGTCGCCGGCTCGACTCTCGATTTTTAACGTCGGAGCTCGACGGTCTTCCGCTTGGAGGGTTTATAGTCGCCGGCTCGATTCTCGATTTTTAACGTCGGAGCTCGATGGTCTTCCGCTCGGAGGGTTTATAGTCACCGGCTGGACTCTCAATTTTTAACGTCGGAGCTCGACGGTCTTCCGCTCGGAGGGTTTATAGTCGCAGGCTCGACTCTCGATTTTTAACGTCGGAGCTCGACGGTCTTCTGCTCGAAGTGTTTATAGTCGCCGGCTTGACTCTCGATTTTTAATGTCGGAGCTCGACGGTCTTCCGCTCGGAGGGTTTATAGTCGCCGGCTCGACTCTCGATTTTTAATGTCGGAGCTCGACGGTCTTTAAGGCTAATTTCAACACCGTCGCTCGGTGAAAATTGCCCAATGCATTTTTTATCATTCTGCTTCCTGTATTAAAAGAACACAGGCGAACAAGGGATACACAAAATGAATTACATCAGCGCACCTCTCACCCAGCTCGATACGACTGGAGATGATTTGCGCTCCATGGTCGATCCAGCCGTCGTCCGTCTTCATCCTCCAAGTAATAAGCACCCGAGCGGAGTTTTTCGATGACTTTGAAGGGGCCCGCCCAAGGAGCCTCCAACTTGCCAACGTCGCCGACTAGCTTTACTTTCTTCCAGACAAGGTCACCAACTTGGAATGCTCTAGGGATCATGCGTTGGTTGTAGTTCTGCTTCATTCTTTGCCGATACACCATCAACCGGACGGACGCTTTGGCACGCTCTTCATCGATCAAGTCCAACTCCATGTTCCTCCGCTCGGCATTATCATCGTCATAATTCTGGATCCAGACGGACTCGACGCCGACTTCGACCGGAATAACCGCTTCACCACCGTACACCAAATGGAATGGCGTGACGCCCGTTCCCTCCTTTAGGGTCGTGCGGATAGCCCATAAAACGCCTGGCAGCTCGTCCACCCAGTTTCCTCCCATGTGGTCAAGTCGAGCCCGAAGAACTCTAAGGATTTCTCTGTTGGTTACTTCCGCTTGGCCGTTGCTTTGGGGATACGCCACAGACGTAAAATGTTGTTAAATGCCATAACCTTTGCACCAGTCTTCGAGCAGCTTCCCAGCGAACTGTCGTCCGTTATCAGATACGAGCCGACGAGGGATGCCGAACCGACAGATTATATGTTGCCAGATAAACTTCTTGACCATCTGCTCGGTGATCTTGGCTAGTGGCTCGACCTCCACCCATTTGGAAAAATAGTCGACAGCCACCAGTAGAAACTTCCGCTGACCGGTCGCCATAGGGAACGGACCCACGATATCCATTCCCATTGATCGAACGGACATGATACTGTAGATGCTTTCATTTCTTCCACCGGTCGGTGGGAGACGTTATGATACTTCTGGCAGGAAAGACATGTCGCAACGGTCCGAGCGGTGTCTGCTTACTGGGTGGGCCAGAAGTATCCGCAGGATCTTCTTAGCCAGCGACCGTCCGCCTGGATGCCCTTCGCACGATCCTTGATGCACTTCTTGGAGGATGTGTGCCGCGTCTTCCGAGCTCACACACTTCAACAGTGGGCGAGAGAAAGCCTTCTTGTAGAGTTGGTCTCCAATGAGCGTGAACCGACCGGCTCTCCTCCTTAATAGCTGGGCTGCTTCCCGATCGGATGGTGTTGCCCCCGATCGAAGACACTCCATGATGGCTGCCCTCCAATCGCTCGAAAACGCGAGGCCCTCCATCCGGTCGACGTGAGCCACCAAAGCTACTTGTTCAATTGGCTGCTGGATGACGACCGGTGATATTGAACTTGCTAATTTGGCTAACTCATCTGCCGCCTGGTTTTCCGCCCGGGGTATCTTCTGGATAATGACTTCTCTGAAGTTGGCCTTGAGCTTTTCGAAGGCTTCAGCGTAGAGTTTGAGCCGAGCGTTGTTAATCTCAAAAGTACCTGAGAGCTGCTGAGCGGCCAACTGAGAATCTGAATGCAGCGTCACCCGACCGGCCCCCACATGTCGGGCGGCCTGCAAGCTGGCTATAAGGGCCTCATACTCTGCTTCATTATTTGTAGCTCTGTAATCCAGCCGGACGGATAAGTGCATCCTTTCTTCTTGGGGAGAGAGTAATAGCACGCCAATCCCGCTACCGAGCCGAGTGGACGATCCGTCCACAAATATTTTCCACATAGCTTCGGGCTCTGGCCTTTGCACTTCGGTGATAAAATCTGCCAAGGACTGCGCCTTTATCGCTGAGCGGGGTTGGTACTGAATGTCAAATTCACTCAACTCCGTTGTCCATTTGATGAGCCGTCCGGACGCTTCTGGATTCAACAACACTCTTCCCAATGGGCTATTCGTCCGGACGATGATTGTATGTGCCAAGAAATAAGGACGAAGTCTCTGAGCGGCGAGGACCAAAGCAAAAGCCAGTTTCTCGAGCCCAGTGTAGCGAGATTCAGCGTCTTTTAATATATGGCTCAAGAAGTACACCGGTTGTTCTTCTCCGCTCGTCCTTACTAATGCCGAGCCTACGGCCTTCTCGGTTGAAGATAAGTAAATACAGAGCGGCTCACCCACAGCTGGCTTGGCTAGCACAGGCAGAGAGTTCAGGTACGTCTTAAGCTCTTCGAATGCCCGATCGCAATCTTCATTCCAATGAAACTTAGTAGCTTTGCGCAAGATTTTGAAAAACGGGAGACTCCGATCGGCCGTCTTTGAGATGAATCTTGATAATGTTGTTATCCGACCGGTCAAGCGCTATACTTCCCTCAGATTTCTTGGGGGCGACATATCTTGTAATGCTTTCACCTTGCTGGGATTTTCCTCGCTACCCCGCTCGGTCACTATATAGCCCAAGAAACGCCCGCCTTTTGCCCCGAACAGACACTTTTGAGGGTTCAGCTTAACTCCATACTTCCTCAGCGTTCGGAAAGTCTTCTCCATGTCTTTAAAAAGATTGGCCGATCGGACGGACTTTATGAGAATATCGTCTACGTATACTTCCAAATTTCGCCCAATCTGCTCCTTGAACACTTTGTTCATCAAGCGCTGGTAAGTTGCTCCCGCGTTCTTCAGTCCGAACGACATCACATTGTAGCAGTAAGTGTCATCGGCTGTAATGAAGCTAACCTTCTCTTGATCTTCTCGGGCGAGCGGCACTTGATGGTAGCCCTGATAGGCGTCGAGCATGCATATCAACTCGCAGCCAGCTGTGGAGTCCACCAGTTGATCGATCCAGGGTAGAGGATAAAAATCCTTTGGGCATGCTTTGTTGAGAACCCGGAAATCGATGTAGACTCTCCACTTGTTGCCCGGCTTGGAGACTAGTACCACGTTTGCCAGGCAGCTCGGGAACTGGACCTCGCGTATGTGGCCGGCTTCCAGGAGCTTCTCGACCTCCGCTCGGATGATAGCATTTTGTTCGGCGCTGAAGTCCCTCTTCCTTTGCTTCACCGGTCGAGCGTCCGGTCGGACGTGGAGCTTGTGTTGCGCTATACTTGGCGAAATCCCGAGCAGCTCATGTGTCGACCAAACGAAAACATCACAGTTTCTCTGGAGACATTTGATCACTTCCTCTTTCTGGCTCGCCTCCAAATCGGTCGCAATAAATGTGGTGGCCTCCGATCGGGTCGGGTGAACCTGCACTTCCTCTTTTTCTTCATACACTAGAGAGGGTGGTTTTTCGGTTATGGTGTTTACCTCGATCCGGGGTGCCTTCCGAGCGGAATTGGCGCCTTTAGCTCGGACCATCTCGACGTAGCATCGCCGAGCTACCAGCTGGTCTCCTCGTACTTCTCCCACTTTATCTTCCACCGGGAACTTGATTTTCTGGTGGAAGGTGGAGACGGCCGCTCGGAACTCACTGAGTGCCGGTCGCCCCAAGATAACGTTATATGCTGAGGGAGAGTCGACCACGACGAAGTTTGCAGTCTGCGTCCTTCTGAGCGACTTCTCTCCCAGCGAAATAGCCAGTCGGACCTATTCGACCGGTAGAACTTCATTGCCCGTAAACCCGTAGAGGGGGGTTATCATGGGCAGCAGCTCGGCTCGATCTATTTGCAGTTGGTCGAAGGCCTTCTTGTATATAATATTGACCGAGCTTCCTGTATCGATGAAAACATGGTGAATAATATGGTTAGCTATTACCGCTTTAATGAGGAGAGCGTTGTTATGTGACACTTCGACTCCCTCCAAGTCCCTGGGCCCGAAACTGATTTCGGGACCGCTCGCCCGTTTTTGGCTGCAGCCGACCGTATGGATCTGAAGCTGTCTGACGCTCGCCTTCCTTGCTCTGTTGGAGTCGCCTCCGGTCGGCCCCCCAACAACGATGTTGATTTCGCCTCGGGAAGTGTTGCTTCTATTTTCTTCTTCCCGAGCGGACGGCGTAGGCTGCTCCCTAGACCTCCGGGGATTGTCCTCACTACTCGGAGTATGATGCCGCTCGGGAGTCTGTCTCTGTCGCCTGTCGGATATCATCCGATCGGCTTCACGAGGGCGCTGTCGCCTGTCGAACGATGGCGATCGTCGGTGGCCACCCCGGGGCACGGGGTGGGCGATCAAGGGAAGGCTTCGGCAATCTCTTGTATTATGCGTGTCTGTCCGGTGAAATGAGCAAAACATTGGGGTCCATACCTTCTTTTTAGGTTTGGCCCGCTCGGCAGATACTTCTTGAATGGCGTGGGATCTTGCATGTTGCTGGGGGCGGGCTGCTTCAGCTCGCGGTCCTCTGGGCGGCTGATTAGCAATGTGCGGCTTCCGCTCGGCAGTGGGCGCTCACTCGGTTAGGGCTTCCTTCCTTCGGGCCGCTTGGGCTTCCTCCACATTGATGTATTCATTGGCCCGGTGTAACATATGATCGTAATCTCGGGGCGGCTTCCGAATGAGCGAGCGGAAGAAATCCCCGTCCACAAGGCCTTGCGTGAACGCATTCATCATCGTTTCTGAGGTGGCCGTTGGAATGTCCATGGCCACCTGGTTGAATCATCGTATATAAGCTCTGAGCGGCTCTCGGGGCTCTTGCTTAATGGCGAATAAGCTGACACTAGTCTTCTGGTAGCGCCGACTACTTGCAAAATGGTGGAGGAAGGTCGTGCGGAACTCCTTGAAACTTGTGATGGATCCGTCCGGCAGCCTCCGAAACCACCGTTGCGCCGATCCCGAGAGAGTGGTAAGGAACACTCGGCACTTTACTCCATCTGTGTATTGTTGAAGGGTGGCTGTGTTGTCGAACTTACCCAGGTGATCGTCCGGGTCGGTGGTTCCATTGTATTCACCGATCGCCGGGGGCACATAGTGCTTTGGCAGAGGGTCCCGCAAGATGGCCTCCGAGAATTGACGGTTGATCCGCTCGGGGGAGGTGTCCACTCGGGGGGCCTTGCCTTTTCTGTTGTCTCGTATTGGCACTTCGTCTGATGAAGATCCTCGATCACGATTAACTGCTGCGGCTTCAGGAGGCGTGCGGAATAGGGCCCGATGAAACGGAACTGTGGACACGGGTGCTTCCGCTCGGCCTCTCGATGCGGACGTCGCCTGTTGCTCCATTCGCTCGGCTTGTGCCTTATGTTTTTGTTCCACAAGCTTAGCTGCTCTTGTCTCGATCAGAGTGTCGAGCTCCTCTGTGGAGAGCATCACCGAGTGCGGTCGTCCAGCTTCGTCCATTGCTTCCGATCGGATGCAGGAGCGTTCCCACAGACGGCGCCAAATTGATCCTGTCCGAACGATGAATCAACGAATGCTGGGCACGTGGCGCTCTCCAAATTACTGATGTAGATCTCCGACCGATCGTATGGACCTCCGGCGAACCTGCAAGGAAGTCGGGCCCGGAAGGGGTTCCCGGCGACGACCCTCCGACGCTCAAGTCAGGTAAGAGGAAGACGAGAAAGTGGCTTCGAATACGGGAGAATGCGTACCTTCGACGAAGTGTGAGGCCCCTTATATAGAGCTGTGAAGAGGCTCACGCACACATACCGAGGCGAATACGTGTCCTCTAACCATACCTCAGTATGGGCTTATCAGAAGAGCTTACCTGACACCATACTGCTACAGTCCGAGCACATCTATGATAGGACAGCGGAACCCTCTGTCATAAGATCCTGCGTATGGCCTGGTCGTCGAACATACCCGCTGTCAGAAGATGTTCTCTTGTCCTTTGCTCTTCTTACCACATGCCGAGCGTCTGGCCGGTCGGCCGTCCCCTCACGTCCGACCGGTCGTATGTGCTGGTCCATTCGGGAGATTCTCGGTCGTGTGCTCTGTGGACTGTTCGCAGTATTGCTACTGTATGCCTTCGGCCGAGCGGGCTACCCACTCGGCCATTCGACCCTGTTCAACATGAGCGTCGGAACCCCGACTCCCCGCCGGGATGTCTTTGCTTCCGTTCGGAACGTTAGTCCGGTCGCCCCCATCTTTATCCGCTCGGCCAAACCCCTGATTGACCTTTTACCTTTCAACCTCCACGTGGCGTTGACTCTGCTTAAAGGGGGGTCCCCCCTCCTCACTGCCAGATCAGATATGATTGGTTCATTTCCAAAGGTTGCTTTCTCTTATTAGAGTTAGAAGATGTGTTATTAGTTTCCATTTGTTGCATCGTGGAATTTATTGGATTTATATAAATTACCAACCAACGTACCATAACAGATAACTTTCCTCTGTTTCTTGATAACAACTTTGTTATCAAAAGAGACAGAATATCAAGTTCTTTCAATAGTTTAAAACTGAAATTTAGTTCTTTCAAAACCTGGTACGTAAAGACAATTCTAAAAATCCATGTTTTAATCCTATCAGAGGATAAACATCTCCCACTGTAACAACTGCTATATTTGCAGTAGTGCCCATGTAGACGGTGATTTCTCCTTCATATAGTTGTCTGGTTTTCCTGGAATCCTATAATGAATTGCAGACATGATCAGTGGTTCCCGTATCTACACACCAGGTACTGGTAGATAACACCACCAAACATGTTTCAACAACTAAAAAAAAATACCTTTATTGTTCTTAGTTTTGAGAGGACAGTCCACCTTATTGTCCAAGTCTTATTTCCAATCATTATAATTGGGACAACTAAGTCTATTCTATAGTATAACAACAAGGGGATTGACAAACATTTGAAATTCTAAGAATCACAATAATATTTGGTCAATACCAACACCTTAAAATCCCCGTGAATTTTGTATGTCACGATAGTGTGGACGTATACAAAAACAAAGAGGAGATTTTATCCATTAATTTTATTATCTCGTCAACCTAATTTTATGACAAATAAAATTAATAGTTGGTTTATCTTTGATCAAATATTTGGTCAAAACTTTGAATTTAAAATAATATTGATTCCTCAAAACAATATCATTTAAATTCACCAACACCTCAAACATTGTGAATTTTGCATGCCACGATAGTGTAGACGTATACAAAATCAAACATTTGTGAGAGGAGGGTTTTACCCATTAATAGCCTTGTCAACCTATTTTTATGACAAATAAAATTACCTCAAATATCATGAATATTGTATGCCATGATAGTGTGGACGTATCCAAATCCAAACATTTGTAAGAGGGGTTTCACCCATTAATTTTATTATCTTGTCAACCTGACAAATAAAATTACCTCAAACACCGTGAATTTTGTATGCCACGATAGTGTGGACGTAGACAAAATCTCAACATTTGTAAGAGGAGGTTTAAATTTTATTATTTTGTCAACCTATCTTTATGACAAATTAATAGTTGGTTTTCCTTTGGTCACACAAATAATAGCAGTGACTTTGATGGGGAGGATACTATTAAATGTGTCTAAGTGTATACCATTACTTGACACTTAGTCCATTAAATAATATTGTGCCCCTTCCGTTGGGGAAGATCACACGCTCCTAATTAATTTCCTATAGTCATCTAAAAATGAAAGTTTGATCTAGTGATCCACAAACAAACTCATCCGATATGGAGGAAGGCACTCAGAGCCAACGCGTAAGTTTGTTTGCATCACTTACAAACCAGTAATGGAGACCGTGGAATTTATTAAAAAATCCCTCTCCCACTTAGTTATTTAAGGTGAGGAATTTGAAACTATGTAAGCACACACCATAGCAAATAAAGCAACAAATATGGAAAAATATTTTTCCAACTATTATGACATTTTCTATCACTCTCCTCCGTGTGCTGCCAACCCTAGCTGCTGACATCTTTAGCCACCGCTATCGGGTCCATGTCATTGGATCCATCGAGCTTCCTTTTCTACTGCGTCTCTGGTCCTCCAATAGCACCACACTTCGCAAGGATACGATCCGCGACAAAAATAGAATTTTACATATATCGATCCTATATTCCACAAAGGAATGTACATGTATTCTAGATCGAACAAAAAAGTAAAATTCTAAAACTAATATAGCTCCTGCTGTATTTGATACATACAATCATGCACACACAAAATAATGTCCTTGACATGTCCAAGGGTCCAATCACACACAACAACCATAAGCCATAATAGTTGGAGCCTGCAACCACAAAGTTAGCACATCCTACTATTATCCTGCCTAAATTATGTATGACATGTGCATAATTAACTGAAAACCAAAACACACAAAGGCAAACTCTAGCTCTGATACCAATTGTTGGTTGGTCCTAGGAAGATCGTACCGTTTCCACTGTACAAAAATTTTGTACAAGTGTCGAACCTTTCCTAAACAACCTATTGTGTTCTTTAGAAATTTAATTAGGAATCGCAAACGGAACTTAACATTATTGATTCCAAATTTAACTTATCTGTTCTTAATGGTTTAGATTTGGATCGCAAGTAGAACTTAACACTATTGATCCAAATCCACCTATGTTATAAAGTTGATTAAATATTTATTTCTAAAATTGGCTCCCAGGTCAAACATGGCGAGGCACTAGGCCTTCTTGGGTATGGGATCATCCACCACTGCCTTGACAAAGCCTTTAATAGAAATTCAATATTTAATTTCCTAAAATAACATTAAGTTTAACTGAAAAAACAATCAAATCACAAATCCGAAAAACAAAACAAAAGAAACACAACTTCGAAACAAATTCGAAACTCTAGAATCATATGCCTCTTGTGTTTGGAATTCTAACAAAGAAGAACTAATATAATGCGGAAAATAATTACTAGTTATACCTCTTCTTTGTATGATAAAAACCTCGAAATCTTCTACCATATTCCTCGCCTTCTCTTGGATATCGTGTGGGCGACGATTCTCCAAGATGAACGCCACCCAAAGCTCCTCCTCCTTCTCTAGTATTCGGCCACCACCACCACCAAGGAACAAAAGAGAGCAAAGGGAAAAGAAAGAAGAGAGGGGCCGACCACAATGAAGAGCTCCAACAAGAGAATAAGAATTGATTTCTCTTGAGGTCTCCCCTCCTATTCTTTTATATTACTTGCCCATGGCAAATAAGGAAAAGATTTTTACAAAAATTAAAATCTTCCTCTTGTTTTTCCTTTTCCCCTTTTATTTTTCTTTTTCCTTCCTCTTGATTGATTCAATCATTGATTGGATTAATCATTGATTGGCCGACCCCTTGCTTGGGCACCAAGCAAGGGTGGCCGACCCCTTAAAAGGAAGAAAATAATTCTTGTAAAAATTTTATAAGCAAAGAAAGAAAACTCTTATAAAATTTTACAAGCTCTCTTTTAATTTCCTAAAGTGGATGTTAAAAAAGGAAAGTTTTAAAAATTAAAACCAAGTTTGAAAATTTAAAACTTCTCTTCTAAAATTTCCTTTTTTAACATGGTTACAAAAATAGAAAGTTTCAAATTTAAAACTCCCTTTTTTCTAAAACCATGAGGATGGTTAAAAAAAGAAAAATTTTAAAAGTTTTAAACTTTCTTTTAAATCATGTGGCCTAATTCAAATAAGGAAAGTTTTATATTTTAAAATCTCTCTTTTAAAAACTTGTAGATATCTACAAAGAGAAGATTTTAAAAATTCAAAACACCCCTCCTAGTTTGAATTATATTGGTCGACCCCTTCTTGCTTGAGCACCAAGCAAAGGGTCGGCCCCTTTGAGAAGTAAGTGGTCGACCCCTATGGCTTGGTCACCAAGCCATGGGTCGGCCCCCTCTTGGACACCAAGATGGGCTTTTCATGAGTGGATTTAAGGCTTCATTGAGGCTACGATAGGGACCTAGAGAAGAAATTGGTTTTGGCCTTCCGACGAGCTTGAGTATCCCGTGTTCGCCCCGAACACACAACTCAAGTTCATCAATAATAACTCATTCCACTAGAAAGTTATTATTTCATTACCGCACCAATCCCAAGTTACATTTTGAGCTCCTTCTTATTATGGGTGCGTTAGTGACCCTGTGTTTAAGATGTCGGATGCCCACTAATTAATTAAGTTACTGACAACTCATTTTAATTAATGTCTTAGTCCAAAAGTAGTACCACTCAACCTTATCGTCATGTCAGACTAAGTCCACCTGCAGGGTTTAGCATGACAATCCTTATGAGCTCCTTTTGGGGACATTATCAACCTAGAGTACTAGGACACAGTTTTCTTTTATAATCAACAATACACACTATAAGTAATATCATTTCCCAACTTATCGGACCTATTGATTTATCAAGCTAAATCTCACCCTTTGATAAGTTAAAGAAATAGATACCAAATATATATGTTTGTTATTATATTAGGATTAAGAGCACACACTTCCATAATAACTAAGGTCTAGTTCTTTTATTAAGTCAGTATAAAAAGAACTTACCTAAAATGGTCCTACTCAATACACTTAGAGTGTACTAGTGTAATTTATTAGTCAAGATAAACTAATACATAATTACACTACGACTATTCCAATGGTTTGTTCCTTTCCATCTTAGTCGTGAGCAACTGTTTATAATTTATAAAGAACTGATAACATGATCTTCTGTGTGTGACACCACACACCATGTTATCTACAATATAAATTAATTGAACAACTATACTTAATAAATGAATGTAGACATTTGACCAATGTGATTCTTTTATTTTAAAAATAAATGTTTACAAAAGCTAGACTTTTAGTATACACTCTAACACCAAGAAGCAAAAGGAAGAGCATTTAGCAAACTCAAAGGCAATGCACCACCTACTAAATGTTCTTCCCCAATAAGAAGTGACTAGGATTGGAAACTACACAAGCGCCAAGGACTTGTGGAGCTTTATAAAGGAACATCGGAAGCAAAATTAGCAAGAAGAAACCTCCTTTAAACTCAACTCTCCAATATCAAGCTTGAAAAAGGAGAAAACGTATCAATTTTGCATTCTAGAATTAAGGAAATTTTAAATGGACTAACAAGTGTAGGAAAAACACTTACAAATCGAGACACCATAATAAAAGCCATCAATGCTTTCCCAAGAAACTCAACATGGAGTTTAATTGTAGACTCGTTCTATATTTCAAAAGACCTAGAGAAGAGCTCTCTAGATGAATTCTTTTCAACGATGGAGCTTCATGAGACACGAGTTGAAGGGCTAGATGGAGAAAGATCAAGAGGAGTAGCCCTTGTGGTAAACAAAGGAAAGGGAAGAAGAAGAAAGCTTCATCTCCATCATCTTTCGATTCTGAGGAGTCAAGTACCTCAATGGATAGCGATCAAGAGGCATATATGGTAAGGAGGATGCGAAAAGCATTTAAATCTTTTTCTACTAACAAATCACATGCTAGGAGAAGTTCAAGGGGCAAGAGTAGAAATAGGAAGGTCATTTGCTATAATTGCTAAGGAGAAGGACACATGAGGGATGATTGCCCTCTCTTGAAGAAGAAAGAAGAAAAGAAGAAGGAAGAATAGAAGAAGTCAAAAGAAAAGGGAAAGAAACTTAAAAATCTAAAGGCTACATGGGATGATCCATCATCATCGGAGGAAGAAGAACATCATGTCTCCCACTTTGCATTAATGGGAATCGATGATGTAGCCTCCACCTCATCCGAAAATGAAGAAGGAAAGAGCTCAAGTGAAGATGAAGAATGGAGCTTAAGTGAAGGGGGAGGTCAAACTTCGGATTCGGACTTCTCGGTAAGTGAGGTATATAATCTTCCTCCCCATGTTTTAATTAAAATTATTACAAGTACAAATGATGATTTATAGCATTTGGATTCATTCCTTCATTGCGTTGATTTTGTTAATACTTGTTTGTTTTCAAGAGTTCTTGATGTTGGTTGATCTTTATTGATAGATGATTGTATTAGATTGAGTTTCTCATGTTTTAGATTTCTTGCATTAGGCTTAAATCAGATGTTGCCTTTGATGTGTTTGATGAAATGCCCCAAACACCCTTGACAGTTTTATTAATGCATTTTAGTTCCTTAATTGCTTGCAATGCTTTGGTTGGTTAAATGTTAGTAATAGTTGTCCTTTGATTGAATGCAATTAGGATAGATTAGTTTATGTTTTATTACATGCTCTAGATTTCGATCCATGCTTAGTTTCATTAATGCTTTACTTCATGCTGCATTTTATTTTCTACAATTGTAGTTAAGTTACACTTAGCCTTTCATTACTTGCATTATCTTTCATTTACTAGATTATGTTTCATTTAATGCTTTGATATTTCATTCCTTAGTTTAATTTCGTTGATGGTGAAATCGTAGCGTAGAGTGGTAATGCGTTGTGAGATCACTATTAATAGGTAGATAGGATGTTGTTCATTTCATTAGGATAAATTTTATACTTGATTCATTATCTCATTTGTTAGGTTTAGAATCAAAACCCAAAATTCCCATTTCCATATCAAAAATCCAAAAACATAAATAACAAATAATCCTAAATTACTATTCTATCATTGCATTCGTTGGGAGACAACTGAGTCATTTCTATATTGCATTAGTGTAGTTAGAGGGGGTTCAATACTTAAATTCTTTTGATATCGTTTCACGACAAAAACGATCATTATCACTAACCGAATGAGTTCTTTTTGTGTTACAAATATTTTTTCTAATGGTGTTATAGAGATGTAGGAGGTGTCTACTGGTCGAACCTTCAAAGTGTATAGCAACCAACTCAAGAAATTTCTTCGAGGAAGGAAGTTGAGTTAGAGGTGGATGAAGTGAATAATAATAATGTCATCTACCCAATTTGAAGGAGAGTTTTTTTCCATCTCACACTCATTTTTCATTTGTAGATATCCATTCATTTACTTTGTTGCAAGAATAACTGCTTAGTTTTTATTAGTAATCTTTTTACTTATGATAATGTTGAATTCGGTTTTTGAAAATAAATTCTTCATTGTAAATATCACTTCTTTTTGCTTGATCATTTCAGTCTTGCAAATAAATTTTTAGTTTTTGGAATAAATTGTACCCTCTTTACACTTCTTTATATCATTTTAGAGATTTTAAAAGCAAGATAGATTTGAGCATTAAGTTTTGGGACTTTGTTGCATGAATAGATTCTTGGATTGCATGAGGTTAATTAGTAATGGATTCCAGATTAATAATTGAGATGATAACTTTTGCTTACCTAGTGAGGTTTGAGCCTAATTGTGTGATGCACTTGTGGTTTTTGTTACTCTAGGACTTGCTTTAAGTCTAAAAATAACCACTTGATCAGAGATTAAATCATTTTATGAAGGTTATTCCATTTTTCGCATTTTCCCCTCTTATTATTGCTAATTTTCTTTTCATGAATCATCGTACCCTTTATCTTTTCTCATGTTTTATTATTTTTAGATGTGGTTACTTTGGATGTTATGTGATGATTTTATTTTGGCCAGGACAGACAAAGGGTTAAGTGTGGGGGAGGTGTTAAGTGTTTTGACCTTTGGACTACTCTTTGGAAATTCAATGTGTTTCAAGATGAACTTAATAAAAGATTGAGTGCATTGGAGTTAAATGCTAGATGCTATGGAGTACCTTAACTTTGGGGATTTAGTGTGCACAAGTTAAAATGACAATTCGGAAATGGTTTAAGATGTGATATTAAGGAGCAAGGGTAGTGTGGTGCAGTTTTTCTTGTGCCAATAATTGAACTTGTTTCTCATTAGTATTGTTTTCAATGGATGGTTCTTAAGATTGTAATGTGAAACTTAATCATTCGTTGAGCTTAATTATGTATAGAGCAAGCTCAAATAGCTTTGAATTCTGGAAATTGATACTATGATGATCCTTTATAGAGCTATGAAAGTGTTCTAAAATTGTTTTAACAACTCATTTCTGGAGCTGGCCATTCTAAACATTGTTGATTGGAGTGCTAGCTAAATCTGTATAGCAGATTTATTCAAATGCTGAAAATCTGTTACTTGGATACATAGCTCAATCTGGACATTGCTGCTGTTCAGTGATTGCAGAAGTTATAGAAATCTAAATCTGCAATCAAGGTTGGCTTGTTCTAGAATAGGAATTTTGAAGTAGAAGTGTTAAGCATGGAGTTCAAAATTCAGGTATTGAAAAGGAAATGAAACAAGGTGTTGAATTTGAGCTCTGAATCCCTGAGTTTGATTCTGTAAGAAGCAATCTGAATTGGTTTGCAATTCTAATTGGAATTTGAGTGGGTGTTAAAAGCTGAACAACATATTTGTTCAAAGTTGTAAAGAGTAACTAGTTTCACCAGTATTGAATCTGGATTTTGTTGTTTAGCAGCCATAAATGCAGAAATCTGTAGAAATATTAGAATTGGAAATGGTTTTTGAAGCAGTGGTGTATCAAAATTAAGGACAACAACATCAAGCAAACTTGAAGCTTAGGAGAAGTCTTGTAATATGAAGAAACAAATGGTATTCTTGCATTCTATGACAACCCCAATTGCTGAAATGAGGAAACAGTGAGTTGGCTATGTTGGATTTTTCAGGCCGCGAAAACCGCTTTTTCGCGTCGCGGAAACCCCGAAAGCCCCGTCACCGGATCCGTGCGAAGTAAAACAAAACAAAAGTTTACGAGTACGAGTTTCTTAGACTTAGTTCTAAACTAGATTTACAAGGAGAAAACCTTTTACCCTTGATGCGTGCCCTTTACGAATCCCGCTCATCCAAGGAAGTGCCAGATCTCGAGATCATCAAGCGTACGATCCTCTAGAAGTATCCACATGAACAAATGAGTGGAGAAAAACTAAACAAAGGTGTGCTAGCACCCTTGATCAGTCACGGCAAGAGGAGGAGAGGGAGAGCAAGGAAGAAGATGGAATGAATAATGCCCTTGAATGAAAATTCAATCTCATTCAACACCATAAGTGGTCGGCCACAATGGGAATTGAAACCCCCATTCTCATTTAATGTGGCCATTAAAGAGATTTGTAACCTCCATGAGGTGGCACACACATGTGCTAAACATTATGATGTGTAACACCATTATTGGCCACTTAATGCCAACTCACAAATGAGGTGGCAAATAGTCAAGTCAAACTCGACTCTTCCTCTTCCTCTCAAGTCAAGTCAAACTTGACTTAATCTCTCTCATGGTTGATCTAATCTAACCATCTAATTCAAGCCAATTTAATATAATGAATCTAATTCATTTAATTAAATTGATTCAATGAGTCATAATCTAAATTAGACTCATTGAACACATGAATCAACTTGAGTCCAACTCAATTAGCCCAATTAGGATTACTCTTAATCCAATTTGATTCATCACATGAATCTAATCCTCTTGGTTCATCATATGAACCTAATCTCCATCTAATTGTCCTTAGTGTGTGACCCTATAGGTTCTTGTAACGTTGACAATGCCCCTAAACCCATTTAGGAGCATAAGTAATGAGCGGTATCTAGCAACACATCATTACTACCCAAGTTACAAGAATGTTGAGATCCAACATCACCTTGTGACTACTAATTGTGACTCCTCATAATATATGACAAGTGTCCTTCTATTCTAGACATCTAGATTGATCAATGTGAGGCATAGACCGTGTCATCCTCTGACCAATCTAAATCTTGATCTCCAAGTAGACTCACTAAATCAAATGAGCTCAATATCTCATATTGACTCATTTGGGTATGACCATGCACTTTGTGGTCTCACTCTCTCAAGAATATCGATGTCGCTCCTGTCATATAGGAGGGATAGATCCCAGCTACATCACTCACATCCCTCTGCATAATTCGTTACATACCCAGTAATCGCCTTTATAGTCCACCCAGTTACGGGTGACGTTTGACGAAACCAAAGTACATAACTCCTTATGTAGGGATCCATGGTGACTTCAGGTCCAAGGACTAGTAGTCATACTAATAGCCATATGAGAAAGTATATGACACTCATATAATGATCCATGATATTTTCTCATGACGGGACATTCAGTATACATTCTCCAATGCATTCCCATGTGTCAACTTGATATCTCTATATCCATGACTTGTGAGATCAAGTCATCGAGTTGACCTACATGCTAGTCTTATTGCATTAACATTGTCCTTGAATGTTAATACTTGACTAGGAATGATTAAGAGTAGTGTTCCCTATATCATCTCACTATCGATTCAACCAATCAATTAATATAGGTAAGAACCTTCTACTCAAGGACGCTATTATACTTAGTTTATTTGGCACCAATACAAGTAAGTATAATAACCAAAAAATAAATGCCTTTATTTATATAAAAATATGATACAACAAGTCCAAAATACAATCATCAAATGATTGGCTCTAGGGCTCTAGCTAACAATCTCCCACTAGCACTAGTGCCAATCAGTGTAGGCTCTAAGCCCAAATGACCTAGTGTGACCATCATGCTTCCTCTGTGCCAAAGCCTTGGTCAAGGGATCTGCGATGTTAGCCTCTGTGGGTACTCTACAAATCTTCACATCTCCTCTCTCGATAATCTCTCGAATGAGATGGAAGCGCCGTAGTATGTGTTTGGTCCGCTGGTGTGAGCGAGGTTCCTTAGCCTGTGCTATAGCTCCATTGTTGTCACAATAGAGCTCAATAGGGTCAACGATACTAAGAACCACCCCAAGTTCAGTGATGAACTCGCGGATCCAAACTGCCTCCTTTGCTACCTCTGATGCAGCAATGTACTCGGCCTCTGTCGTAGAATCAGCTACTGTGTCCTGCTACGAACTCTTCCAGCTCACAGCACCACCATTAATGCAAAACACAAACCCTGACTGCGATCAATAATAATCCTGGTCGGTCTGGAAGCTAGCATCACTATAACCCTTTACAGCTAGCTCATCATTGCCTCCATATATCAAGAAATATTCTTTAGTCCTTCTTAAGTACTTAAAAATATTCTTGACCGCTATCCAGTGACTTTCACCTGGATCTGACTAGTATCTGCTCATCATGCTCAAAGCATACTAGACATCAGGATGAGTACATAGCATGGCGTACATGATAAATCCTATGGCTGAGGCATAAGGGATCTGATCCATGCAGTCTCTCTCCTCTCTAGAAGAGGGACCTTGAGTCTTCAAAAGACTCACGCCATTTGACATCGGCAGAAATCCCTTCTTGGAGTTCTGCATGGCAAACCGAAGGAGTACCTTGTCAATATATGTACTTTGACTTAGGCCAAGCAATCTCTTAGATCTATCTCTATAGATCTGTACCCCTAGAATGCGGGATGTTCACCTAAGTCCTTCATTGAGAAACAACTCCCTAGCTAGATCTTGACAGACTGAAGCAAAGGGATGTCTTTCCCAATGAGTAGTATGTCATCCACATACAAAATGAGGAAGACAACTATATCCCCTACAACCTCCTTGTAGACACAAGGTTCATCTTCATTCTTGATGAAACCAAACTGTTTGATTGCATCATCGAATCGAAGATTCCAGCTCCGAGAAGCTTGCTTTAGTCCATAAATGGACCTATGCAGCTTGCATACTCTGCAGTATGCTGTGGATCTACAAAACCCTCAGATGTGTCATGTGCACATCCTCGAGCAGGTTTCCATTCAGAAATGTGGTTTTGACATCCATCTGCCATATCTCATAGTCATGGTAAGCTGCAATAGCAAGCATGATCCGAATGGACTTAAACATCGCTATTAGAGAAAATGTTTCATCATAGTCAATACCATGAATCTGCTTGAAACCTTTAGCTACCAAGCGACCCTTATAGATAAGTCCATCCATGTCAGTCTTTCTCTTAAAGACCCACTTACACCCAATGGGTTTTACCCCTTCAGGTGGATCAACCAAAGTCCATACTTGGTTGGTGTACATGGATTCCATTTCGGATCTCATGGCCTCTAGCCATTTCTCGGAATCTGGTCTCATCACATCTTCCTGATAAGTGGTAGGCTCATCCTCTATGAGCTCAACGTCATCATGGTCAAACAAGAGAAATGAGTATCTCTCAAGCTGACGACGTACCCTATCAGACCTGCGAAGAGGTATGTCTACTTGAACTGGTTGTTGTTCCTCAACTCCTTGTGGAACAACATCATCCACAACACTTTGTGGTTCCAGTTCAACTTCCATCGAGGCTTCAGTGCTATGGTCCGCATCTTGAACTTCTTCAAGATCGAACGTACTCCCACTAGTCTTTCTAGAAACAAAATCCCTTTCTAGAAAGACCCCAGTCTTTGCCACAACTACCTTGTGCTGACTGAGAATGTAGAAGTAGTATCCCTTAGTTTCCTTGGGATATCCAATAAAGTAGCACTTGTCGGATTTGGGTCCTAATTTGTCTGAGACTTGATGTTGAACGTAAGCCTCACAACCCCAAATCCTCATAAAAGACACCTGGGCATCTCTCCCAATCCATATCCTATATGGTGTCTTTATCACGGCCTTGGATGGAACTCGGTTGAGTATAAAAGCTATCGTGTTTAGAGCATAGCCCCAAAGGAATGTCGGAAGATCTGTGTGACTCATCATAGATCGTACCATATCTAATAGGGTACGATTCCTCCTTTAAGATACACCATTCCACTGTGGTGTTTCAGGAGGAGTGAATTGGGATAGAATCCCACACTCAGCTAGATAGTCACGAAACTCATGGCTAAGGTATTCTCCACCTCGATCTGATCGAAGTATCTTAATACTCTTGCCAAGCTGGTTTTGTACTTCATTCTTGAATTCTTTGAACTTTTCAAAAGATTCAGACTTATGTGTCATCAAGTACACATAACCATATCTACTGAAGTCATTAGTAAATGTGATGAAGTACCTATAACCGCCTCTAGCAGCGACATTGAAAGGGCCACATACATCACTATGTATAAGTCCTAACAAATCAGTCGCTCTTTCGCTGTGCCCACTAAAGGGAGTCTTGGTCATCTTGCCTAGTAGGCATGACTCGCACGTCTCATAAGATTCAAAATAAAATGGGTCCAGCAAACCATCCTTATGGAGCTGGGATAAGCGCTTGTCATTTATATGACCTAAGCGACAATGCTAGAGATAGATTTGGTTCATGTCATTTGACTTGAACCTCTTGGTATTTATGTTATAGATAGGGCTTTCAAGGTCTAGAATGTAGAGTCCGTTCATTAGAGGTGCACTACAATAGAACATATCTTTTAAATAAGCAGAACAACATTTGTCCTTAATTATAAAAGATAAACCTTTCTTGTCCAAACAAGAAACTGAAATTATGTTTTTAGTTAAAGCAGGCACATAACAACATTCATCTAATTCTAATACAAGCCCAGAGGACAGAGATAGATGATAAGTTCCTACAGCAACAGCAGCAACCCGTGCTTCATTGCCTACTCATAGGTCCACCTCGCCCTTCGCCAATGCCCTGCTATTTCTCAGCGCCTGCACATTAGTACAAATGTGAGAAGCACATCCGATATCTAATACCCATGATGAAGAAATAGATAGATTGACTTCTATAATATATATACCTGAAGTGGAAGTCTCACTTCGCTTCTTCTTAAGATCTTCCAAGTACACCTTGCAGTTCCTCTTCCAGTGCCCGGTCTGACCGCAGTGGAAGCAGGTAGCATCCTTGGTGACCCCTCCTTTAGGCTTCAGTGCCTTGCCTTTGCCCTTGGCTCGGGACTTTCCATTGCCTTTGGGCTTGCCCTTGCCCTTGTGTTTTTGAACCATCAGAACAGAGTGGGGCTTAGCCTTCTTAAGGTTCATCTCAGCAGTTCTTAACATGCTAAGCAGCTTGGGCAGTGGCTTGTGGAGTTCGTTCATGTTGTAGTTTAGAACAAATTGACTATAGCTATCCGGCAAGGATTACAAGATCAGGCCAGTGGCCAGCTCTTGGCCAAGCGAGAATCCCAACCTCTGTAGGTTTTCTATGTACCCAATCATTTTGAGTACATATGGGCCTACGGGAGCCCCATCTGACATCTTGCACTAAAATAGTGCCCTTGAGATCTCAAATCTCTCGTGCCTCACTTGTCCTTGATACAGTTGACGAAGATATTCAACCATATCATAAGCGCCCATCAACTCGTGTTGCTTCTGAAGCTCAGAGTTCATGGTCGCGAGCATTAGACAGGACACATCTAATGCATCATCTTGATGCTTCTTGTAAGCATCTTTGTCTGCTCGCATGGCATTGGCAGGAGGAACCTCCGGAATGGGCTGCTCCAGAACGTACAGTTTACGTTCCTGGGTGAGAACTATTCTTAAGTTCCTATACCATTCCAGGAAATTTGCTCCGTTGAGCTTGTCCTTCTCAAGGACAGAACGCAGGGAGAAAGAGTTCGTATTCGACGTCATCGTTATCTACAATAGAAAAATACAGAAAATAAATATCATATTCTTTTAAATCATTTAATTAGGCCTTTAACTAAATGATGCTCCCACTGAATTCTATAATTCATGTGGGACAAGATCCACATCATACTAACCTTTGAGTTAGCTTTGGCTAATATGCCTAAGATTTAGTATGATCGGTAGGTAACGATTTACCAATTACATCTCTATGCAACTCTTGTTTATAGGATCATTATTCGCAGTTATATTAAACCTTGAGTTAGCTTTGGCTAATACGCCCAAGAATTAATATAAATGTGATTTATGTCCTATCTTTCCAACCATTGGAAGAATGCCTATAGTTGTACTTGATCCAACCGAGTTAACTAGGAATACTCAATCTAATTGAGTTTGTACTCGCCCATGCGTTGATAAGCGGGACCAAGATTGTCCCTCCGTACCCTACCAAGATAATATGTGTTGCTCTTCTTTGGCAGATTCAACAACACATGTGATCGAGGTAGTGATAGGTATCACGGCATGGTAGGCATTTGAGTTGACGCGATTGAGATCTAATCTAATCGAGAGGGTGCATCTTGTATACGATTTAGATCTAATCTAATCGTTAGGCACTAATTAATTACTAATTATGCATCATATACACACAAGCAATTAATTAAATTATTTGTGATTAGTCATGGCCCTACTACGATCTTCTCAAGCCAATGAGAAGATCGGATGGTCAAACTAAGGTCAACAGCTTCTCAAGCTCCTCCCTTTGACCACCTTGTGTTGCTCGCGCCCTCCTCGTAACTTCGTCTCGAGTGGACCTTCCACCGCTCTAATTTTGTACATTAAAATTTTGAAACTCGAGTTACATTCGAGTCTAAACTAATTTACAACAAGAATAAGTGGAGAAAGGCACGACGCGCAGGTCGCGTATCAAATATACAGCACACACAACACAAATGACGGCGCGCAGGCCGTAATATGAATTACAACACAAATATATCAATCAAATTGAGTCTTTTTGGGCCATGACTATCACAAATGATACATAATTCTAAATTATGTATTTTTCTATAATTTTCTGTAATTTTTGGGCCATGAGTAAAATTCTCGGTGGTTCCGTTTAGCGGGTTTTCGGGTGCAATCGCGGAACGAATCCCCTTGCGGGGTCAGGGGCAGCGCCCCTACCCGTGATCTAACCATCGCGAGTGTTCCTTAGCGCCTTAGCCCGCTGTCCCAAAAATATTTGGGGTGAAACCTTGCCATTTCGAAAAAATCTTCTCGGTAGTCGAAGCCTACAAGTGTCGAAACACTTGTACTTTGCTTCTACTAGAAAAATACCCATAAAAACTATAAAAATCCTAAATTTACAGAAAATTACAGAACCTACATTTTTCATAAAAATGCAAACTAAACTCGTATAAAACTTCGCACGTGGCTCTGATACCACTGTTGGATTTTTTGGACCGCGAAAACCACTTTTTCGCGTCGCGGAAACCCCGAAAGCCCCGACACCAGATCCGTGCGAAGTAAAATAAAACAAAAGTTTATGAGTACAAGTTTCTTAGACTTATTTCTAAACTAGATTTACAAGGAGAAAATCTTTTACCCTTGATGCATGCCCTTTACGAATCCTGCTCGTCCAAGGAAGTGCCGGATCTCGAGATCGTCAAGCGTACGATCCTCTAGAAGTATCCACATGAACAAATGAGTGGAGAAAAACTAAACAAAGGTGTGCTAGCACCCTTGATCAGTCACGGTAAGAGGAGGAGAGGGAGAGCAAGAAGAGAGAGCAAGGAAGAAGATGGAATGAATAATGCCCTTGAATGAAAATTCAATCTCATTCAACACCATAAGTGGTCGGCCACAATGGGAATTGAAACCCCCATTCTCATTTAATGTGGCCATTAAAGAGATTTGTAACCTCCATGAGGTGGCACACACATGTGCTAAACATGATGATATGTAACACCATTATTGGCCACTTAATGCCAACTCACAAATGAGGCGGCAAATAGTCAAGTCAAACTTGACTCTTCCTCTTCCTCTCAAGTCAAGTCAAACTTGACTTAATCTCTCTCATGGTTGATCTAATCCAACCATCTAATTCAAGTCAATTTAATATAATGAATCTAATTCATTTAATTAAATTGATTCAATGAGTCATAATCTAAATTAGACTCATTGAACACATGAATCAACTTGAGTCCAACTCAATTAGCCCAATTAGGATTACTCTTAATCCAATTTGATTCATCACATGAATCTAATCCTCTTGGTTCATAATATGAACCTAATCTCCATCTAATTGTCCTTAGTGTGTGACCCTAAAGGTTCTTGTAACATTGGCAATGCCCCTAAATCCATTTAGGAGTATAAGTAATGAGCGGTATCTAGCAACACATCATTACTACCCAAGTTACAAGAATGTGTTGGATCGAAATCGCGCTAGAGGGGGGATGAATAGCGCTCGTGGCTAAATCGTTCGTATCGGAAAACTATCGGAGTTAAATATGCAGCGGAATAAAAGAAATAATCACACAGAGACAGGTCGATTTTACTTCATTCGGAGCCTTGATCGACTCCTACTCGAAGGCCCGCGATCCTTGATCGCTTCCGGTGGGCAACAACTATAAGCTCGATAATGATTACAATTTGAAGTACAATAAATGACAACAATTAATTATACCGACGACAATATCGTAATCTGAAAATTCGGAGCTCCGGGTCGTCAGTGTCTCGTAGCAGCACTTCAGAATCGTCTCGTGAGCAGCTTGTAGCAGAAAGATCGCTTGTAAGTTATTGATTCAAGAAGCTGCTCGAAGTCCCCTTATAAAGGGCATCCAAGGCGCCTTGAAAGCCATCCAAGGCGCCTCCACCGCTCCGATTCCATCGTGCAGATAAGCGCTGACCATTCTGCGCTTATCATAGTTGAAGGTGCCTCCATCACCACTCAAGGCGCCTTCAACAGGTCCAAGGCGCCTCCATCACCACTCAAGGCGCCTTCAACAGGTCCAAGGCGCCTCCATCACCACTCAAGGCGCCTTGAACACTGTTTCGCAGCCAGCTCTTCCTTTGTACCCGAGGCGCCTCCAAGCTCCATGGAGGCGCCTCGGACACTGTTCATCCGAGGCTAATGTTGCTCTTTTGTCCCTGCACAATGTGTTAGTCCACAAAATACACACATATCCTGCAAGACAAAGTTAGCACATATAATATCATAAATATGAATGAAAGTTCGACAGTCTCCGAACTGTTCGAGTCTGACTTCGGGTTTCCATCCGGAAACCCTAGGTCGACCCGACGCCTACTGTTCCCTCTTCCGGGGAACGCGTCCTCACCTACTCCACTCAGGAGATTTACCTGCTGCCAGTACGATCCTCCAGATCGACTGGACTTTTGCTCAGCACTCGACGCTTCCGGACTTTCTGCTGGACATCCGCTTCCCGGCTAGTCCAGTCTTTCACCTGGTTCGCGACACCAGGACTTTCCACCTAGGGTTACCACCCCCTAGGACTTTTGCCTGAAGCCATCGACCTGCCAAGACTTTCCGCATAGGGTTACCACCCCCTAGGACCTAGGGTTACCACCCCCTAGGGTTTTTACCTGCCTAACCGCAGCTATGACTTTTGCCTAAGTATCACTTAGGACTTTCCTGCAAGCTCCATGAGCTTTGTTAGATAACACCACCACTTAACTTTGAGCCCTTTGCCATAATCAAAACTCAGGTTCGATCATCTGGTGCTCACTGCACCAACAATCTCCCCCTTTTTTATTATGGCAATCTTGGTTCAAAGTTAAGTAAAACATAACTTTTAAATAAAGGAATAAATAATGAAAGTTAACCAGAAGCATCAATGCATAAATAAAGTTTAAAGTTTATGCTCCCCTTTCATTCTTGATTTCTTAACTTTGACTTTTCTCTCCCCCTTTGACATAAATCAAAAAGAATTAAGAAGAGAGAAATAGTCTAGTTAATTTAAGCTCCCCCTAAAGGGTAGCATAGTTAAGTACTCGGACTTAAAAAATTTAGGTGAAGTACTTAGCTCAATTCATAAGGTGTTTGAAAAGAATTGTTGCATAGATAATTTAAATTTTAAGTTAATGCCTTAATAACTTCTTTGAGTTTAGGTGTCCAAGCATGAATCAAATTAAATTATTTAACTTGATTGGGTATCAGAGCCCTAAAGGAATTTGTTTAGCCTTAAAGTACTAGCATGACTCTGTTTATTCCCCCTTAATTAATGCCAAATTAAATTCTTAGGGTCTTAGAGTACAAGCATAAGAAGAACTTTATATTATCCTAATTCCAGCTCATCCATTCTAGATTATCAAACATGTGCAGCTTATGAATGAGTTTGAGATGAGATTAGTTGAAATTATTGAAAATTTAAGTTCCAAATGAGAAAATGCTAAACTTTTGAGAATTTTGAAATTGATTTTCAAAAGATTTTTGAAATGATTTTTAACTAATTTTGAACTTGATTTTCAAAAGATTTTTGAAATGATTTTTAAATAATTTTGAAATTGATTTTCAAAAGATTTTTGAAATGGTTTTTAACTAATTTTGAACTTGATTTTCAAAAGATTTTTGAAATGATTTTTAAATAATTTTGAACTTGATTTTCAAAAGATTTTTGAAATGATTTTTAAAAATTTTGAAATTGATTTTCAAAAGATTTTTGAAATGATTTTTAAATAAGTTTTAAAATATTTTTGAAATGAATTTTAAATAATTTTGAAATTGATTTTCAAAAGATTTTTGAAATGATTTTGAAATTAAGTTTTAAAAGATTTTTGAAATGAATTTTGAAATTAAGTTTTAAAAGATTTTTGAAATAAATTTTAAATAATTTTGAAATTGATTTTCAAAAGATTTTTGAAATGATTTTGAAATTAAGTTTTAAAAGATTTTTGAAATGAATTTTAAATAATTTTGAAATTGATTTTCAAAAGATTTTTGAAATGATTTTGAAATTAAGTTTTAAAAAATTTTTGAAATGAATTTTAAATAATTTTGAAATTGATTTTCAAAAGATTTTTGAAATGATTTTGAAATTAAGTTTTAAAAGATTTTTGAAATAATTTTGAAATTGAGTTTAAAAGATTTTTGAAATAATTTAGTTGAATTAACTAGTCATCTCACTCGATATAAATTTTCAATCAGGGAACCCTATAATTGTTGTGAGATGAATTATGGTTGAATTTAAGGGTCTGGTTTAACTTTGTGTTAGATTCAGGTTTAGCTTTGGGTTCAACAAGTAAGCATTCTTTGGATAAACTTCTGGGCTATGGTGAGTCACAAGGTACTCATTAAAGTAACCATGCCTTCGAGGTTTCCCAAATAGTCCTACCCATTGAACTTAATACTAATCCTTGGTCTAACTAGTTAGGATCCATTTAAGGGTAGCTTCGGTCAGTTCCACTTGGCCAAATGCACCAGGTCGAAGCCATATCTTCCTAGACATGCGATGCCCAAGCTTCCCTAACGTACTATCATCCAAAAACTTCACTAGTACTGTGGGTCAAGTTAAACCTAGTCCGTTTTAATCTAACCTTAATTACTCTGCCGAGTAATCTACTATTGTTTTACCCATTTCGGGTAGATTAGGTTCAGTTACCCTATCGGGTAGTTCAGTTGGAGGTGTCAGCTAGTTTGGATCCTCCATCTAATTTTCAATTTTTTTAATTTAATTTCGAATTTAAATTTAATTTTGAATTTCAAATTTTGAATTTTGAATTTTGAATTTGTAATTTAATTTCGAATTTTAAATTTCAAATTTTGAATTTTGAATTTGTAATTTAATTTCAAATTTTAAATTTAATTTTAATTTTGTTTCATTAAGATCGTTTTTCTTTTAACTCCCCCTGGATCATAGCCTCAATATGGTCTATCGAGGTAGTAGACTTGATCCTTGGGGACCCAATATTGACCAAGTCCAACTTGATTGACCAAGTTGGACTTAAGTACCCATGCTTGGACTACCTTTCTATTATTTCTATTTAATAAAGACAGATATGATTTATATTTTGTTTTGGTCTTAAATCCGAGTCCGGATTTGTTGTAACTGGCTCGCTGTTTTCCAAGAATTAGATCCAAATTCTTGGAACCCACGGTGAACCGTTCCAACGTGTCCTTGAGTTCTTTAATTTGAGTTTTCAAATTGGAATTTTCTTCCTCAAGTTGTTGGACTTGAGTCGAACTTCCAATTTGAACTGGCTCAGTTAAAGCACTTAAGTCAGTCGCTTCCTTAAGGGCGGTTACCTCCTTTTGGAGCGACTTAACCCGGATGTTGGATTTAGCCAACTTCTTTAATAAGTAAGGAATTAAATTTTCTGAATCATCTAAGCTAATACTTGAAATTAGAGCACTTACAGTGAGTTTGGGTCCTTCGGAAACGGATACAGATCCGTGGCTTCGCTCGGACTCGATATCTGACTCGTTCTCGGTTTCGGATTCGAACTCTGACTCAGTTTCGGCCACGGATGCTAGTACTGCTAGAGCAAGGAAACTCGTCTGCTCTTCTGCGTCGGATTCAGATTCGTCTGATGACTCAGACCATGTTGCCTTCATCTTTCTAGCTTCCTGTGTTATGCTTGTACCTGCAACCAACGCAATACCTTCCTCGGCCAGAGTAGTATCAGTCTGCTCATGTAATTCAAATAATTTATCATGCTTACTTGTGTCTGACATACCTTCGTGTAACTGAATCAGATTCTCCCATAGCTCCTTGGCGCTTGAGAACGTGCCGGCACGATTCAGCTCCTTATTCGTTAAGCCGCACTGAATTGTATACGTTGCTTTTGCGTTTGCCTCTACCTTTTTGATAAGGTTCGCGTCCCAGTTCTCGTACGGTAGCGGTATGCCGACGTCGTCAGTTGGTATTTCAAGCCCGGTCTTAGTGATCATCCAGACATCGAACTCGGTTTATAGGTACGACTCCATTCGGCCTTTCCAGTAGCCGAAGTCTTCACCAGAGAAGAGCGGTGGTCGAGTGGTGCTATAGCCTTCTTGGAGAGCCATTGAATCTTGCACAAAAAGTGAGCAAAAACTTGTCCCAGGACTTAATCCTGGATTAGTAGTGTGGTAGAAAGCTAGAAATAAAAATTTACGAGTTTCTAGAAAAAATGATAAAATAATAATAAAATAAAAATATTGTTAAAAAATATTTAAAAAATATTATTTCAAATTTGGCCAAATTCGATATTTCGTTAATCCCAATCAATTGTGAAAATATGAAAATGAATTTTTTGAAAAAAATTTGGAGGGAAAAAAAACGAAAGGCGTAAGGTTTTATTTTTAGCCTAAATAGACGAAGAAGCCACAAAAGAAATGCTTGAATGGTGGTTTCACCTATTCGAAGTGACCCCGCTCTGATACCACTTGTTGGATCGAAATCGCGCTAGAGGGGGGGTGAATAGCGCTCGTGGCTAAATCGTTCGTATCGGAAAACTATCGGAGTTAAATATGCAGCGGAATAAAAGAAATAATCACACAGAGACAGGTCGATTTTACTTCGTTCGGAGCCTTGATCGACTCCTACTCGAAGGCCCGCGATCCTTGATCGCTTCCGGTGGGCAACAACTATAAGCTCGATAATGATTACAATTTGAAGTACAATAAATGACAACAATTAATTATACCGACGACAATATCGTAATCTGAAAATTCGGAGCTCCGGGTCGTCGGTGTCTCGTAGCAGCACTTCGGAATCGTCTCGTGAGCAGCTTGTAGTAGAAAGATCGCTTGTAAGTTATTGATTCAAGAAGCTGCTCGAAGTCCCCTTATAAAGGGCATCCAAGGCGCCTTGAAAGCCATCCAAGGCGCCTCCACCGCTCCGATTCCATCGTGCAGATAAGCGCTGACCATTCTGCGCTTATCATAGTTGAAGGCGCCTCCATCACCACTCAAGGCGCCTTCAACAGGTCCAAGGCGCCTCCATCACCACTCAAGGCGCCTTGAACACTGTTTCGCAGCCAGCTCTTCCTTTGTACCCGAGGCGCCTCCAAGCTCCATGGAGGCGCCTCGGACACTGTTCATCCGAGGCTAATGTTGCTCTTTTGTCCCTGCACAATGTGTTAGTCCACAAAATACACACATATCCTGCAAGACAAAGTTAGCACATATAATATCATAAATATGAATGAAAGTTCGACAGTCTCCGAACTGTCCGAGTCTGACTTCGGGTTTCCATCCGGAAACCCTAGGTCGACCCGACACCTACTATTCCCTCTTCCGAAGAACGCGTCCTCACCTACTCCACTCAGGAGATTTACCTGCTGCCAGTACGATCCTCCAGATCGACTGGACTTTTTCTCAGCACTCGACGCTTCCGGACTTTCTGCTGGACATCCGCTTCCCGGCTAGTCCAGTCTTTCACCTGGTTCGCGACACCAGGACTTTCCACCTAGGGTTACCACCCCCTAGGACTTTTGCCTGAAGCCATCAACCTGCCAAGACTTTCCGCATAGGGTTACCACCCTCTATGACCTAGGGTTACCACCCCCTAGGGTTTTCCCTTTGCCTAACCGCAGCTAGGACTTTCCTCCACCTAGGGTTACCGCCCCCTAGGACCTAGGGTTACCACCCCCTAGGGTTTTTACCTGCCTAACCGCAGCTATGACTTTTGCCTAAGTATCACTTAGGACTTTCCTGCAAGCTCCATGAGCTTTGTTAGATAACACCACCACTTAACTTTGAGCCCTTTGCCATAATCAAAACTCAGGTTCGATCATCTGGTGCTCACTGCACCAACAACTTCAGGTCTAAGGACTAGTAGTCATACTAATAGCCACATGAGAAAGTATATGACACTCATATAACGATCCATGATACTTTCTCATGGCGGGTCATTCAGTATACATTCTCTAATGTATACCCATGCGTCAGCTTGATATCTCTATATCTATGACTTGTGAGATCAAGTCATCGAGTTGACCTACATGCTAGTCTTATTGCATTAACATTGTCCCTGAATGTTAATACTCGACTAGGAATGATTAAGAGTAGTGTTCCCTATATCATCTCACTATCGATTCAACCAATCGATTGATATAGGTAAGAACCTTCTACTCAAGGACGTTATTATACTTACTTTATTTGGCACCAATACAAGTAAGTATAGTAACCAAAAACTAAATGCCTTTATTTATATAGAATATGATACAACAAGTCCAAAATACAATCATCAAATGATTGGCTCTAGGGCTCTAGCTAACAATCTCCCACTAGCACTAGTGCCAATCAGTGTAGGCTCTAAGCCCAAATGACCTAGTGTGACCATCATGCTTCCTCTGTGCCAAAGCCTTGGTCAAGGGATCTGCGATGTTAGCCTCTGTAGGTACTCTATAAATCTTCACATCTCCTCTCTCGATGATCTCTCGAATGAGATGGAAGCGCCGTAGTATGTGTTTGGTCCGCTGCTGTAAGCGAGGTTCCTTCGCCTGTGCTATAGCTCCATTGTCGTCACAATAGAGCTCAATAGGATCAGCAATGCTAGGAACCACTCCAAGTTCAGTGATGAACTTGCGAATCCAAACTGCCTCCTTTGCTGCCTCTGATGCAACAATATACTCGGCCTCTGTCGTAGAATCAGCTACTGTGTCCTGCTTCGAACTCTTCCAGCTCACAGCACCACCATTAATGCAAAACACGAACCCCGACTGTGATCTATAGTCATCCTGGTTGGTCTGGAAACTAGCATCACTTAACCCTTTACAGCTAGCTCATCATTGCCTCCATATATCAAGAAATATTCTTTAGTCCTTCTTAAGTACTTAAGAATATTCTTGGCCGCTATCCAGTGACTATCACCTGGATCTGACTGGTATCTGCTCATCATGCTCAAAGCATACGAGACATCAGGTCGAGTACATAGCATGGCGTACATGATCAATCCTATGGCTGAGGCATAAGGGATCTGATCCATGCGGTCTCTCTCCTCTCTAGAAGAGGGACCTTGAGTCTTCGAAAGACTCACGCCATGTGACATCGGCAGAAATCCCTTCTTTGAGTTCTGCATGGCAAACCGAAGGAGTACCTTGTCAATGTATGTACTCTAACTTAGGCCAAGCAATCTCTTAGATCTATCTCTATAGATCTGTATCCCTAGAATGCGGGATGCCTCACCTAAGTCCTTCATTGAGAAGCAACTCCCTAGCCAGGTCTTGACAGACTGAAGCAAAGGGATGTCTTTCCCAATGAGTAATATGTCATCCACATACAATATGAGGAAGACAACTATGTCCCCTACAACCTTCTTGTAGACACAAGGCTCATCTTCGTTCTTGATGAAACCAAATTATTTGATTGCATCATCAAATCGAAGATTCCAGCTCCAAGAAGCTTGCTTTAGTCCATAAATGGACCTATGCAGCTTGCATACTCTCCTAGTATGCTGTGGATCTACAAAACCCTCAGGTTGTGTCATATACACATCCTCGAGTAGGTTTCCATTCAGAAACGCAGTTTTGACATCCATCTGCCATATCTTATAGTCATGGTAGGCTGCAATAGCAAGCATGATCTGAATGGACTTAAACATCGCTACTGGAGAAAAGGTTTCATCATAGTCAATACCATGAATCTGCTTGAAACCTTTAGCTACCAAGCGACCCTTATAGATAAGTCCATCCATGTCAGTCTTTCTCTTAAAGACCCACTTACACCCAATGGGTTTTACCCCTTCAGGTGGATCAACCAAAGTCCATACTTGGTTGGTGTACATGGATTCCATTTCGGATCTCATGGCCTCTAGCCATTTCTCGGAATCTGGTCTCATCACAGCTTCCTGATAAGTGGTAGGCTCATCCTCTATGAGCATAATGTCATCATGGTCAGACAAGAGAAATGAGTATCTCTCAGGCTGACGACGTACCCTATCAGACCTGCGAAGAGGTATGTCTACTTGAACTGGTTGTTGTTCTTCAACTCCTTGTGGAACAACATCATCCACAACACTTTGTGGTTCTAGTTCAACTTCCATCGAGGCTTCAGTGCTATTGTTTGCATCTTAAACTTCTTCAAGATCGAACGTGCTCCCACTAGTTTTTCTAGAAACAAAGTTCCTTTCTAGAAAGACCCTAGTCTTTGCTACAACTACCTTGTGCTGACTGGGAATGTAGAAGTAATATCCATTAGTTTCCTTGGGATATCCATTAAAGTAGCACTTGTCGGATTTGGGTCCTAATTTGTCTGAGACTTGACGTCGAACGTAAGCCTCACAACCCCAAATCCTCATGAAAGACACCTGGGCATCTCTCCCAGTCCATATCCTATATGGTGTCTTTATCACAGCCTTAGATGGAACTCGGTTGAGTATAAAAGTTGCCGTGTCTAGAGCATAGCCTCAAAGGTATGTTGGAAGATCTGTGTGACTCATCATAGACCGTACCATATCTAATAGGGTACGATTCCTCCTTTCGGATACACCATTCCACTGTGGTGTTCCAGAAGGAGTGAGTTGGGATAGAATCTCACACTCAGCTAGATAGTCACGGAACTCATGGCTAAGGTATTCTCCACCTCGATCGGATCGAAGTATCTTAATACTCTTGCCAAGCTGGTTCTGTACTTCATTCTTGAATTCTTTGAACTTTTCAAAGGATTCTGACTTATGTGTTAGCAAGTACACATAACCATATCTACTGAAGTCATCAGTAAATGTGATAAAGTACCTATAACCGCCTCTAGCAGTGACATTGAAAGGGCCACATACATCACTATGTATGAGTCTTAACAAATCAGTCGCTCTCTCGCTGTGCCCACTAAAGAGAGTCTTGGTCATCTTGCCTCGTAGGCATGACTCGCATATCTCATATGATTCAAAATCAAATGAGTCCAGCAAACCATCCTTATGGAGCTGGGATAAGCGCTTGTCATTTATATGACCTAAGTGATAGTGTCAGAGGTAGGTTTGGTTCATGTCATTTGACTTGAACCTCTTGGTATTTATGTTATAGATAGGGCTCTTAAGGTCTAGAATATAGAGTCTGTTTATCAAAGGTGCACTACAATAGAACATATCGTTTAAATAGAAGGAACAACATTTGTTCTTTATTGTAAACGAGAAACCTTTCTTGTCCAAACAAGAAATTGATATAATGTTCTTAGTTAATGCAGGCACATAACAACAATCGACTAACTCTAGTACAAGCCCAGAGGGCAGAGATAGAAAGTAAGTCCCTACAGCAACAGCAGCAACCCGTGCTCCATTGCCTACTCGTAGGTCCACCTCGCCCTTTGTCAATGCCCTGTTATTTCTCAGCGCCTGCACATCGGTACAAATGTGATAAGCACATCCAGTATCTAATACCTATGATGTAGAAATAGATAGATTGACTTCTATAACATATATACCTGAAGTGGAAGTCTCACTTCGCTTCTTCTTAAGATCCTCCAAGTATACCTTGCAGTTCCTCTTCCAGTGGAAGCAGGTAGCATCCTTGGCGACCCCTCCTTTAGGCTTCAGTGCCTTGCCTTTGCCCTTGGCTTGGGACTTTCCCTTGCCTTTGGGCTTGCCCTTGCCCTTATGTTTCTGAACCATCAGAACAGTGTTGGGCTTAGCCTTCTTAAGGTTCAGCTCAGCAGTTCGCAACATACTAAGCAGCTCGGGCAGTGGCTTGTCAATCTCGTTCATATTGTAGTTTAGAACGAATTGTCTGTAGCTATCCGGCAAGGATTGCAAGATTAGGTCAGTAGTCAGCTCTTGGCCAAGTGGGAACCCCAACCTTTGTAGGTTCTCTATGTACCCAATCATTTTGAGTACATATGGGCCTACAGGAGCCCCGTCTGACATCTTGCACTGAAACAGTGCCCTAGAGATCTCAAATCTCTCATGCCTCGCTTGTCCTTGATACAGTTGACGAAGATGTTCAACCATATCGTAAGCTCCCATTAACTCGTGTTGCTTCTGAAGCTCAGAGTTCATGGTCGCGAGCATTAGACAAGACACATCTAATGCGTCATCTTGATGCTTCTTGAAAGCATCTCGGTTAGCTCGCGGGGCAGTGGCAGGAGGAGCCTCCGGAATGGGCTGCTCTAGAACGTACAGTTTACGTTCTTGGGTGAGAACTATTCTTAGGTTCCTGTACCAGCCCAGGAAGTTTACTCCGTTGATCTTGTCCTTCTTGAGGACAGATCGCAGGGAGAAGGTGTTCGTATTCGACGTCATGGTAATCTACAACAGAAATAAAAGCAGAAATAAATATCATATTCTTAATCATTTAATTAGGCCTTTAACTAAATGATGCTCCTATTAGCTAGAGCCCTAGAGCCAATCATTTGATGATTGTATTTTGGACTTGTTGTATCATATTCTATATAAATAAAAGAATTTGGTTTTTGATAACTATACTTACTTGTATTGGTGCCAAATAAATTAAGTATAATAACGTCTTTGAGTAAAAGGTTCTTACCTATATCAATCGATTGGTTGAATCGATAGTGAGATGATATAGGGAACACTACTCTTAATCATTCCTAGTCGTGTATTAACATTCAGGGACAATGTTAATGCAATAAGACTAGCATGTAGGTCAACTCGATGACTTGATCTCACAAGTCATGGATATAGAGATATCAAGTTGACGCATGGGTATACATTAGAGAATGTATACTGAATGACCCGCCATGAGAAAGTATCATGGATCGTTATATGAGTGTCATATACTTTCTCATGTGGCTATTAGTATGACTACTAGTCCTTAGACCTGAAGTCACCATGGATCCCTACATAAGGAGTTATGTACTTTGGTTTCGTCAAACGTCACCCGTAACTGGGTGGACTATAAAGGCGATTACTGGGTGTTGGTGCAACCTTAGGTCAAGGTTGACCTGGTTGATCCGACTCGAGGTGACTTGACTCGAGTTGTATTTTGATGTTTGACTTGGGAAGATTGTCGGTGCAACCTTAGGTCAAGGTTGACCTAGTTGAGTTGCATGTCGATGTTTGACGAGAAGAGAGTTGTATTCTTGATGTTTGACAAGAATAGGTGTTTGGGAGATTGTAGGTGCAACCTTAGGTCAAGGTTGACCTGGTTGACCTGATTCGTGGAAAGTCCGAGTATGGAGACTTGGCACTGGAAAAGTCCAAGTACGGAGACTTGGCACGGGGAAAAGTCCAAGCAGGTAGCTTGGCACGCGGAAAGTCCAAGTATGGAGACTTGGCACGGGGAAAGTCCTAACCGGGATGTTAGGCGGTGTGGAAAGTCCCGGTGAGTGAAGCAAGGAGAAAGTCCTAACTGGGATGTTAGGCGGTTGGAAAGTCCTAGTGAGTGAAGCCAGGCGGTGAGAAAGTCCTAGTGAGTGATGTTAGGCAGTTGTGAAAACCCTAGTGAGTGAAGCTAGGTGAAAGTCCCGGTGAGTGAAGCCGGGCAAGGGAAAATCCAGATGGATCAAGGATGATCGGACATCTGGTGTTGAGAAGGTCAAGTAGGTCAAGGGAGTGACCGGAGACTTGACACGAAAAGGAAAGTCCAAGTGGGTCAAAGGGATTGACCGGACACTTGGTGGGGAGTCTTAGCAGGTCAAGGGAGTGACCGGATGCTAAGCATGATGTACCAATAGGTCAAGGTTGACCGGATATTGGTTTGGAAGGTTTGGGACTTGGTTTGGGCAAAAAACCAAGCTCTGGATCGGTCTACAGACCGATCCAGTGATACGTTTGTGTATCTGATCGGTCTGGTGACCGATCGGATAACAAACAGAAGGCGATCATGGTTCTGTGGGCTTACTGATCGGTCTGGGGACCGATCAGCATGGAGCCTGATCGGTCCCCGGGATCGATCCAGCTGTGGCCTGATCGGTCCACAGACCGATCAGGAAACGAACAGAAAGTTGGGCAACTTTCTGTGGAGCAATCTGATCGGTCTAGGGACCGATCAGCCCAGGGCCTGATCGGTCCCCAGACCGATCAGAAGGGTCCTGGACCGATCAGGGTGGAGCCTGATCGGTCCACGATTCGACCGTTGAGTCGCAACGGGTCGCTCCGTCTTCTCCGCAGGCTTCTGTCTTCACTGTGCAGGTTCGCAGGTTATAAAAGGAGATCAAGGCTTTGGTGCTTTCTTCTTCTTCCTTCCTTCTCTTCTGCTGAAGATTTGTGGGCTGCGATAAGAGCTCTGTTGAGTTCCTTCCGAAAGCTTCGCGTGAGCTTCCCCGACTGAAACAGCTGCTGCTGTTAGGGTTTTTGAAGCTGCTGCTTCATCCGAACTCCAGTCAACGAGAAAGCAAGTTTGGTAGAGTGCTTGTGTATTCTTATTGTATTTCTTGCTTATTCTTTGTACTTGTACTCCTGTTTGCTGTTGCAAACAAGTGTGGCGAGGTTTCTCCACCCAGAAGGAGTTTTTATTAGCCGATTTTCCGGGGACTCATCCACCGACGGATTGATTGGGTTCGTCCACCTTATGGACACGCCGAGGAGTAGGAGCATCATCTCCGAACCTCGTACATCGCTGTGTTAAGGTTTGATATTCTTCCTTTCGTTTCTAGTTTATTTTTCCGCTGCGCTAACGAATTGTAGGAAGAAACGAGCGATTTGGGGCGGCTATTCACACCCCCCTCTCTAGCCGAGTACGAAGGATCCTAACAAGTGGTATCAGAGCCAGGTCGCTCTTCGCCGGATTAACACCCGAGGGAGCACAAGCTAGAGATGGATCAACTCGGAGAGGACATCACGATTCCACCCTTCTACGATCGCGACGACTTCGCGTTTTGGAAGGTAAGAATGAAATATTTTCTTATGACTAATCTTGAGAATTGGAGGTGTGTGCAATTAGGTTTTACTCCTCCATTGGATAAAGAAGGAGAACTTTTGGAGAAGAAGAAGTGGACGAAGGAGCAAATCCACCAATCAACCATCAATGATGAGGTAACGAAAATCATTGAATTCTCTTTACCTAATGATGTGTTGTGTAGGATAGGTGAATACAATAATGCCAAGGAGTTGTGGAACAACTTGGCCAAACTCCATGAGGAGAGCCCCACTTCAAGCCATGAAGAGGAGCCTAGTGAGCCAAGTAGCTCACATCGTGGAGGTGAGGAATTAGAAGTTGAGGGCTACTCAACATCTAAAGAAGAAGAGGAGGTGAGTTCTTCTTCAAGATCGGAGCACGAAGAAGAAGCTTCTACCTCGGGAGGGATGAAGAAGAGAGCATCCATCCATCCTCGACCCTAGGTAACTCAAACACTTTAAGTTCAAGTAAATTGCATATAATGTGTTTTGAGTGTAGGGAATTTGGACATTACAAGAGTAAATGTCCAAAGAAGACTAAGAAGACTCCACCGGCGCCAAAGATCAAGGAAGTCGGAGTCCCAAAACGCAAGGGCAAGGAGCACGTGGTGTGCTTCCAATGCAAGCAACGAGGACACTATAGGAGTCAATGTCCAAGGGGAGGCAATCTCACAAGGACAAAAGACCAAGCACGTGTAAAGGGGAGCGAAGGCAAACCCTAAGGTATCCTCTAAGGTTCATTCTTGCACTTCTAATAAGATACATGCTAGTAGTCTTATTGCAATTGTCAAGAATGATAAGCATGTTAACCTTAGAAATCAATACATGTGTTTAGGTGCTAAACATGTTAACTTAGATAAGGATAATACTAGGAAGGCCAACTCTAGGATTAACTCATCTAAGGCTGAGGAAAACCTAGGTAGAAATCCCAAGAAGACTAGACACATGCCTAGGAATATCTCAAGAGAAAATGACAAATTAACACTTGAGGTATTAGAGAGGGAAAATCAAGTCTTGAGGTCAAGACTTGATAATTTAGAAAAGGCTCTTAAAAACATGGAGAAGTCATCTCTAGGGTTTAAGAGTCAAAAACCCAAGACCAAGGACAAGAAAGGTTTGGGTCACAAACCTAAGTCCCAAGTGGTCAAGCCCGCTTATCATAGTGTTACATTCGATTATGGAACAAAGCCTAGGGCTAGGAAGACCACCACCAAGGTCACAAGGGGAGTCACCCCTAGAGTTGATCTTGATGAGTCCCAAATGACCAAGGCTTCAAAGCCTAAGAGGGTCATTAGGAGGGTTGCTAGGGAAGTCATCCCTAGTGAATATTTAGTGAACCCAATGAGCTCACATAGATATTGGGTTCCTAGGAGCATCCTCTCTACCTCATAGATGGGTTAGAGAGTGTCAACTCCGCTTAGAAGGGTAGTTAGCCCAACTTTGAGGAAATTGACACTCAAGGAGCATTTTCAAGATTTTGTTAACCTTTGAAAATGAAATAGAATTACTAGTTACTCCTTGAAGAGCTAAATGTGCCTAATGGTGGAAATATCATTTTTAATCTTAAGTGGCACAATTTGAGGAAAACCTAGAGAAATACCATAATTGGGATTTTGGTTTCTCTTAGGGATATAAGGGCAATCTAGGATTAGATGTTAAATTAGCTAAGTGATTAAGGATACTTAGATAGGTAATCTAGGTATTTCATTTGTGCTAACTTACCATGATTGTTTGTCATATGCCATGTCATGACATCATATTTAATTTATGATCATTTGAAATGTCATGATAATGATTAGGTTATTTATATGTCATGCTTTATTTAAGTTTTCAAACTTTATGCCATGACATCATGACATTGGCACATGTTTTTACTTATGATATCATTATATGCCATGTCATCATCTCTTGCATTATAATCAATGAAATTGATTTGAGGACAAACACAATTTGATATTGAGATCAAATTGGTGTTTAGAAAATGCATGAGAACTTAGCCTAAGATGACCTAAACCCATATCTCACATCAAAATTGACATGAATGTGTTTGATACACTTTAGATGTGTGTGAGATATTAGGATCATGAGTTAGGATCAAGGTGCATAGTTCTTGTACCTAGATGAGCCTAATTCAAGAAATTGGGGATCATAGGGAAAGCTTATGTACAAGTCATGTACATATAGCCCAAAGATTGTGGTCCCAAATTAAAGGGTTTAAAATCATTTCAAAATTGATTTGAAAAACCTTGATGAAGCTTTTCTAGTGATAGCATTCATCATTGAGTGAATTGATACAAAGTTGAGGTAAACTTGAACTATTTCAAAGTTTTTGAACTTTGTATCAAGATTTGAAAATGGAAGTTATTTTCAGATAAAACTATTTTTCCATGATAGTATGTGGTATGAGGAATGTATCCTCAAATTTTCATAATTTTTTGAATTTTCTGTGATTTTCTAGAGGTTTCTGAATTTCGGAAGGAGAAAAATCAGAAACTTCTGATATCAGAGTTGTGGACCGATCAGAAGGGAGCCTGATCGATCCAGGTCTGTGTGGATCGGTCACTGTGACCGATCCAGGGAAGGCCTGATCGGTCCGGTGACCGATCAGGGCGTGCCAAATGCTGAATTTGCTGAATTTCGACTGTGGTCTGAAATTTCAGCTGTGGGAGTTGAGTTTCGGGTTTCTAAAGGTTTGAAACTCTCCAAGACATTGTTGGTGCAATGGTCAAGGGGGAGTTGACTCTTAGGGGGAGTTTTTACTCCTTAAGACTTTTGAGGATTAGTGATATGGGATTATCACTAAGTTGATTGTTGAGTTTAGTATCAAGGGGGAAATTAAGAGTTTCAATGAAAGGTATGGGACTTTCATTAGGAAGAAACTCTTGACCTTGATACTCTCCTTTTCTTTTGATGTGTGTCAAAAGGGAGAGTGTTCATTGGAGAATTATTGGAGAACCCAAGTTAGGTTATCGGGTTAACCTAAGCTAGGGGAAGAATGTCAAGGAATGTTCGAGGAAGAACATTGGAATTCTTTTTGATGTGTGTCAAAAAGGGGGAGAATTATTGGAGAACCCAAGTTAGGTTATCGGGTTAACCTAAGGGGAGAATGTCCAGAGAATGTTCAAGGAAAGAACATTGGACATTGGAAGATGGTTGGAAAACCTAACTTAGGTTATCGGGTTAACCTAACTTGATTATGGGTTTTGTCAAACATCAAAAAGGGGGAGATTGTTGGTGCAACCTTAGGTCAAGGTTGACCTGGTTGACCCGACTCGAGGTGACTTGACTCGAGTTGTATTTTGATGTTTGACTTGGGAAGATTGTCGGTGCAACCTTAGGTCAAGGTTGACCTAGTTGAGTTGCATGTCGATGTTTGACGAGAAGAGAGTTGTATTCTTGATGTTTGACAAGAATAGGTGTTTGGGAGATTGTAGGTGCAACCTTAGGTCAAGGTTGACCTGGTTGACCTGATTCGTGGAAAGTCCGAGTATGGAGACTTGGCACTGGAAAAGTCCAAGTACGGAGACTTGGCACGGGGAAAAGTCCAAGCAGGTAGCTTGGCACGCGGAAAGTCCAAGTATGGAGACTTGGCACGGGGAAAGTCCTAACTGGGATGTTAGGCAGTGTGGAAAGTCCTGGTGAGTGAAGCCAGGCAGTGAGAAAGTCCTAACTGGGATGTTAGGCAGTTGGAAAGTCCTGGTGAGTGAAGCCAGGCAGTGAGAAAGTCCTAACTGGGATGTTAGGCAGTGTGAAAACCCTAGTGAGTGAAGCTAGGTGAAAGTCCTGGTGAGTGAAGCCGGGCAAGGGAAAATCCAGATGGATCAAGGATGATCGGACATCTGGTGTTGAGAAGGTCAAGTAGGTCAAGGGAGTGACCGGATACTTGACACGAAGAGAAAAGTCCAAGTGGGTCAAAGGGATTGACCGGACACTTGGTGAGGAGTCTTAGCAGGTCAAGGGAGTGACCGGATGCTAAGCATGATGTACCAATAGGTCAAGGTTGACCGGATATTGGTTTGGAAGGTTTGGGACTTGGTTTGGGCAAAACCAAGCTCGGATCGGTTTGCATCGATCCGATCGTTAGGTATCTCGATCGATCCGGTGACCGATCGATAACAAGGCAAAGCGCAGATTCAGGAGCTTCGATCGGTCGGGGACCGATCGGCATGAAGTCTGATCGGTCTCCACGACCGATCAGAGACGCAGAGAGAGGTGGGATCGGTCCGGGGATCGAACGGATCGATCAGGAAACGAACAGAAAGTTGGGCAACTTTCTGTGGAGCAATCTGATCGGTCTAGGGACCGATCAGCCCAGGGCCTGATCGGTCCAAGGGTTCTGGACCGATCAGGGTGGAGCCTGATCGGTCCACGATTCGACCGCTGAGTCGCAACGGGTCGCCTCGCCTTCTCCGCAGGCTTCTGTCTTCACCGTGCGGTTTCGCAGGTTATAAAAGGAGATCAAGGCTTTGGTGCAACTCCTTCTTCTTCCTTCCTTCTCTTCTGCTGAAGATTTGTGGGCTGCGATAAGAGCTCTGTTGAGTTCCTTCCGAAAGCTTCGCGTGAGCTTCCCCGACTGGAACAGCTGCTGCTGTTAGGGTTTTTGAAACTGCTGCTTCATCCGGACTCCAGTCGACGAGAAAGCAAGTTTGGTAGAGTGCTTGTGTATTCTTATTGTATTTCTTGCTTATTCTTTGTACTTGTACTCCTGTTTGCTGTTGCAAACAAGTGTGGCGAGGTTTCTCCACCCAGAAGGAGTTTTTATTAGCCGGTTTTCCGGGGACTCATCCACCGACGGATTGATTGGGTTCGTCCACCTTACGGACACGCCGAGGAGTAGGAGCATCATCTCCGAACCTCGTACATCGCTGTGTTAAGGTTTGATATTCTTCCTTTCGTTTCTAGTTTATTTTTCCGCTGCGCTAACGAATTGTAGGAAGAAACGAGCGATTTGGGGCGGCTATTCACACCCCCCTCTCTAGCCGAGTACGAAGGATCCTAACACTGGGTATGTAACGAATTATGCAGAGGGATGTGAGTGATGTAGATGGGATCTATCCCTCCTATATGACGGGAGAGACATCGGTATTCTTGATAGAGTGAGACCACGAAGTGCATGGCCATGCCCAAATGAGTCAATATGAGATATTGAACTCATTTGATTTAGTGAGTCTACTTGGAGTTCAAGATTTAGTTTGATCAGAGGATGACACGATCTATGCCTCACATTGATCAATCTAGATATCTAGGATAGAAGGACACTTGTCATATTTTGTGAGGAGTCACAATTAGTAGTCACAAGGTGATGTTGGATCTCAACATTCTTGTAACATTGGGTAGTAATGATGTGTTGCTAGATACCGCTCATTACTTATGTTCCTAAATGAGTTTAGGGGCATTGCCAACGTTACAAGAACCTATAGGGTCACACACTAAGGACAATTAGATGGAGATTAGGTTTATATGATGAACCAAGAGGATTAGATTCATTTAATGAATCGAATTGGATTAAGAGTAATCCAAATTGGGCTAATTGAGTTGGACTCAAGTTGATTCATGTATTCAATGAGTCTAATTTAGATTATGACTCATTAAATCAAGTTAATTTAATGAATTAGATTCATTATATTAAATTGGCTTGAATCAAATGGTTAGATTAGATCAACCATGGAAGAGATTTGGTCAAGTTTGACTTGACTTGATAGGAAGAGGAAGAGTCATGTTTGACTTGACTAATTGCCACATCATTAGTGAGATGGCAAGATGTGGACCAATGATGATGCTCCACATCATCAAAGTGTGCCACCTCATGGGAGTTACAATGTCATTCTCTTTAATGGCTACATTAATTGTGAATGGGGGTTACACTTCATGAGTGGCCGGCCACTTTAGTATTGGAATGAAAATTGATTTTCATTCAAGTGCTCATTCACTTCTTCTTCCTCCTTGAGTTCTTTCTCCTCTCCCTCTCCTCCTCTCTTGGCCAAACAAGACAAGGTGCTAGCACACCTTTGTTTGGTCTTCTCCATCAAGGGTTGTTCGTGTGGATACTTCTAGAGGACCGTACACTTGACGGTCTAGAGATCCGGCACCTTGGATGAGCAGGATTTGCGAGGGCACGCTTCAAAGGTATAAAATATTTTTCCTTTGTAGATCTACTGTAGATCATAGTTTGAAACTCGTACTCGTATTTTTGAAATCTATCCTTCGCACGAGATCCAGTGGCATGGGTGATTCGGGGTTTTCGCGACGCGAAAAGCGGTTTTTGCGGCCCGAAAAACCCAACAGCTCCCACTGAATTCTATAATTCATGTGGGACAAGATCCACATCATACTAACCCTTGAGTTAGCTTTGGCTAATACGCCTAAGACTTAGTATGATTAGTAGGTAACGATTACCAATTACATCTCTATGCAACTCTTGTTTATAGGATCAAGATCCGCATTTATATTAAAACTCGAGTTAGCTTTGGCTAATACGCCCGAGAGTTAATATAAACGTGATTTTGACCTATCTACCAACAATTGGATAATGCCTATAGTTTAAACTCGATCCAATTGAGTTAACTAGTTCATTAATCTAATTGAGTTGTACTCATCCATGCATTGATAGGTGGGACCAAGATTATCCCTCCGTACCCTACTAAGATAATATGTGTTACTCTGCTTTGGCAGATTCAACAACACATGTGATCGAGGTAGTAGTAGGTATCACGACACGGTAGGCATTAGAGTTGACGTGATTTAGATCTAATCTAAATGATGATGCGTATCAAATACTTGATTTAGATCTAATCTAATCGTGGGGTGCATCATGTGCACGATTTAGATCTAATCTAATCGCTAGGCACTAATTAATTACTTAATTAAACATGCATCACATACATATAAGCAATTAATTAAATTATTTTTGTGATTGTGTCATGGCCCTACTACGATCTTCTCAAGCCAATGAGAAGATCGGATGGTCAATCTAAGGTCAACAGCTTCTCAAGCTTCTTCCTTTGACCACCTTGTGTTGCTTGCGCCCTCCTCGTAACTCCGTCTCGTGTGGACCTTCCACCGCTTCAAAATTTACATTACAATTTTGAAACTCAAGTTACATTCGTAAATCTAATTTACAACCAGAATATAAGAGAAAGGCACGACACGCAGGTCATGAAAATAAAAAAATAAAAATAAATACAGCACGCACATCACATAACGGCACGCAAGCCGTATTATAAATTACAACACATTTCCAAATCCATTTTGGGTCGTTTGGGCCATAACTATCACAAAATTAATATATAATTCAAATTTATATATTTCTATAATTTTTCAGTAATTTTTTTATAATTTTACAATTTTTACGGGTACAATTTCCCGGCGGTTCCGTTTAACGGTTTTCGGGCGCAATCGCGGAACGAATCCCCTTGCGGGGCCAGGGGCAGCGCCCCTACCCGCGATCTAACCATCGCGAGGGTTCCTTTACGATCTAACAGCGCCTTAGCCCACTGTCCCAAAAAGATTTGGGGCGAAACCAAGCCGTTTTGGAAAAATCTTCCCGGTAGCGGAAGCCTACAAGTGCCGAAACACTTGTGCTTCGCTTCTACGAGAAAATTACCCATAAAAACTATAAAAAACCTAAATTTACAGAAAATCACAGAAGCTAATTTTTTTTTCATAAAAATCAAAAACAAACTCGTACACGCCGTCGCACGTGGCTCTGATACCACTGTTGGGTTTTTCGGGCCGCGAAAAACGCTTTTTCGCGTCGCGGAAACCCCGAATCACCCATGCCACTGGATCTCGTGCGAAGGATAGATTTCAAAAATTTACATGTACGAGTTTCTACTTAGATCTACTTCTAAATCTGCATGAAGAAAAGGTTATACCTTTTAAGTGCGCTCTTCGCGAATCCCGCTCGTCCAAGGTGCCGGATCTCTAGACCGTCAAGAGTACGGTCCTCTAGAAGTATCCACACGAACAATCCTTGATGGAAAAGATCAAACAAAGGTGTGCTAGCACCTTGTCTTGTTCGGCCAAGAGAGGAGGAGAGGGAGAAGAGAGAGCTCCAAGAGGAAGAAGATGTGAATGCACTTGAATGAGAAAAATGAATTCTCTTCACATTCAAAAGTGGCCGGCCACTTCCCAAGTGTAACCCCCAAATTTTGCATTAAGTGCAATTAATGTGAAGTCATTAAAGAGAATGGCTTTGTAACTTCCATGAGGTGGCACCCCCATGATGATGTGGAGCAACATCATTAGTCCACATCAATGCCAACTCACTAATGAGGTGGCATAAAGTCAAGTCAAACTTGACTTTTTATCTTCCTCTCAAGTCAAGGTAAACTTGACCAAATCTCTTCCATGGTTGATCTAATCTAACCATTTGATTCAAGCCAACTTAATATAATGAATCTAATTCATTAAATTAGGTTGATGTAATGAGTCATAATCTAAATTAGACTCATTGAATACATGTATCAACTTGAGTCCAACTCAAGTTAGCCCAATTAGGATTACTCTTAATCCAATTTGATTCATCAAATGAATCTAATCCTCTTGGTTCATCATATGAATAGAGGTTCCACTGTACAAAAATTTTGTACAAAGGTCTGAACCCTTTCCTAGCTACCACGTGTTCTTTTAAATTAAATTTTGGATCGCCTGCGGAACTTAACACGTTTGATCCAAAACTTAATCTATTTGTTCTTTTAGGTTTTGACTTGGATCTCCTGCGGAACTTAATACGTTCGACCCAAATCACCTTAAGTTATTAATTCCATTAAATATTAATTTCCATAATCGGTTCCCAGTACTGACGTGGCGAGGCACATGGCCTTCTTGGATATGGGAGCAACCACCACCGACTAGACAAAACCTTTTATAGAAAGTTAATATTTAATTTCCTAAAATAACTTTAGGTCAACCGAAAAAAACAATCAAATCACAAGGAAAAGAAAAACAAAAGAACACTATATCGAAAACAAATTCGAAACACTAAAATCGTATGCCTCTTGTATTTGATATTATTTCCAAAAATAACTAGTATGATGCGGAAAAGAAAAATACTAGTTATACCTTTTGAAAGACCTCTTGATCTTCTATCGTATTCCTCTTCTAACCTCGGACGTTGTGTGGGCAACGATCTATCGAGATGAGAATCCACCTAAGCCACCTTCTTCTCCAAGCAATATTCGGCCACCACAAAAGCTCCATGAAAGGATGAGGTTCGGCCACCACCAAGCTCCAAGGGATGCTAGAAACGAAGCCTCCTTTCTCTCCTTCTTCTCCTAGCTAGAACCGGCCACCATGGACTTCTCTTATGTTGATGCCACCGGCCACAAAGGAGGAAGAAAAGAGAAGGAGAAGAGGCCCTAGGGCCGGCCACACCAAAGAAGAAAAAGAGAAGAAGAAAAATAATAGAGTCAATTAGCCATGAAGGCACCTCTACCTCCTCTTTTATATTCCTTGGTCTTGGCAAATAAGGAAATTTTAATAAAAATTTCCTTAATTCCTTTGCCATGAAAAGGAAAATTTAATTAATTAAAATTAAAAACCTTTTCTTAAATCATATGGCCGGTCACAACCAAATCTCCAAGCAAATAAAATTTTAAACACAAATTAAAACTTCTTTATTTGCTTCCGGAAATTCTCCAATATTTTTTTCCCTTCATGGTGGTTTGTAAAAAGGAAATTTTATAAATTAAAATATCTCCTTTAAACATGTGGATGATTTACAAATAAGAAAAGTTTTAATTAAAATTAAAACTTCCTTTTAAAACATCTCTCCACAAAAAAGAAATATTTTAATTAAAATTCTTTTCCTCTTAATTCCATGTGATCACGTTGGCAATTGGCAAGCTTCTCACATTGACTTAATTGCCAAGCAAAAACGTGACTTAATTGCCAAGCAAAAAATATGAGTTGCTGCTTCTCACGTTGACTTCATTGCCAAGCAAAAACGTGACTTAATTTGCCAAGCAAAAATATGAGTTACTGCTTCTCACGTTTTAAGCAAACGACATCTCACAGCAAGTAAATATGAACTTGCTGTTCACGTTGATCACAATAATATAGAGCATTTTTGGATAGTTATACCAATAACATGGACTATAAGATAAGCTTAGATGGATACACTACTTTATATATTCAGAGGCTACGATAGGGACCGAGAGGAGAAATTGGTTTTGGTCTCCCGATAAAATTAAGCTTCCCGTGTTCGCCCCGAACACACAACTTAATTTCATCAATAATAATTCATTCCACTAAAGAACTATTATTGAACTACCGCACCAATCCCAAATTACATTTTGGGCTCCTTCTTATTATGAGTGTGTTAGTCTCCCTGTGTTTAAGATGTCGAATGTCCACTAATTAAATGAGTTACTGACAACTCACTTAATTAATTTCTTAGTCCAAGAGTAGTACCACTCAACCTCATCATCATGTCGGACTAAGTCCACCTGCAGGGTTTAACATGACAATCCTTATGAGCTCCTCTTGGGGACATTCTCAACCTAGATTACTAGGACACAGTTTCCTTCTATAATCAACAACACACACTATAAGTGATATCATTTCCCAACTTATCGGGCTTATTGATTCATCGAACTAAATCTTACCCATTAATAAATTAAAGAAATAAATATCAAATATATGTGCTTGTTATTATATTAGGATTAAGAGCACACACTTCCATAATAACTGAGGTCTTTGTTCCTTTATAAAGTCAGTATAAAAGAAAACGACCTCTAATGGTCCTACTCAATACACTCTTAGTGTACTAGTGTAATTATATAGTTAAGATAAACTAACACCTAATTACACTACGACCTTCCAATGGTTTGTTCCTTTCCATCATGGTCGTGAGCTACTGTTTATAATTTATAAGGTACTGATAACATGATCTTCTGTGTGTGACACCACACACCATGTTATCTACAATATAAATCAATTGAACAACTACATTTATCACAAATGTAGATATTTGACTAATGTGATTCTTATTTCTAGATAAATGTTTATACCAAAAGCTAGGCATTTAGTATACACTCTAACAATCTCCCACTTATACTAAAAGACTAAGCTGCTATATCTGCTGCCATACATCTGATTCCTAACCCTTCAACATGTCCATCAAAAGCTCTTGCCTTAAGGACCTCGGTGGAAGGATCTATAGGTCATCACCTGATGCAATCTAGGCAGCAACAACTTCTCCTCGTTTATACGATTTCTCGTATTGGGTGGTACTTGCGCTCTATTGTGTTTACTTGCCTTTATAGACTTATGGTTTCTTCGAGTTTGCTACTGCACCAATATTATTACAATAAATTGTAATAATCTTTGGACAAACCAGAAATTATATCTAAGTCTATCTTGAGATTATTGAGTCATTCAGCTTTTATAGCTACCTCAGAGGCTTGCCATATACTAAGCTTCTATGGTGGAGTCTAGAAAAACACCTATGCTTATCACTCTTTCATAGTTATGACTTTACCTCCTAAAGTAAACACAAAACCCCGAGGTTGACTTATTATTGTCCCTATCCGATTGGAAGTCAAAATCCATGCAACCCACAAGGACCAAATTAACTGCCTTGTAAGCTAGCATATAATTTCTAATGCCTCTAAGGTACTACAATATATGCTTTACTGCAGTCCACTGTCCTTGTCCAGGGTTACTTTGATATCTGCTAACTATGCCCTTGGCAAAACAGATTTCTGATATCGTGCATAGCATACATTAGGCTTCCAACAGCCGTAGCATAAAGAACTGCCTTTATTTCCTTTATCTCCTTTGATGTCTACAGAGACATATCTTTAGATAAAGTTACTCCATCCTGAAAAGGTAAGAAACCTTTCTTGGAGTTTTGTATGCTTAAAACGAGCAAGGATTTTTCCGATGTATGAAGCTTGGGATAAGTAAAATATTCTTTTCTTGCGATCCCTTATTACTTTGATCTCAAGAATATATACATTCTCCCAAGTCCTTTATATCGAATTGTTTGGACAACCATACCCTTACTTCTGACAACATTTTGATATTGTTTCCAACTACCAAAAATGTTATCTAAGTATAGTACAAAAAATACCACCACGTTTCTATCACATCTTTTGTATACACAAGACTTATCCGGTTACTAAATCCATAGATCTGGATTACTTTGATAAACCGGATATTCCAAGATCTTGAAGCTTTGCCTCGGTCCATAGACTGATTGAGCTTACACACAAGATGCTCTTAGCCCTTTGCAATGAACTCTTCTGGTTGCTTTATATGGATGTTTTCTTCAAGACTTCCATTAAGGAATGCTGTCTTGACATCCACTTGCCAAATAGATAAAAGAATCCGGATAGACTTAAGCATGGCTACCAGTGAAAAAGTTTCCTTTTTCATCTAGCCTTGCTTTGAAAGTTTCTACCTTCCTGTCTATCCCTCTTTTCCTAATATAGACCTTTTTACACCCAAAGACTTTTATACCATTTGGTGGTTCTATAAGCTTCCAGATTTTATTAGAATACATATATTCTATTTCTGTTATTCATTACTCTTTGCCAAGATATTGCATCTTTATCTTAAAGTGCTTCGTCATATATCCGGAGATCAGGTTCATGTCCTCCAGGGATCGAGTCCAAAAACTCTCCCAAAACATAAATCTTTTTAGGTTGCCTAACAACCCTCCCACTACGATGAGGCACTATCTGTAATTGTGTATCATTTATGATACGTATTGCAGTTTCTTGTGATATTTCATCTTGTACAGTTGGTACTAGATTAGACATGTCCTTTATTATTTCCTTAAGAACAAATTTACTTATGTGCATGAGGTTTATTACATAGTCCTTTTCTAAAAATCGGTCATTGATGCTAACAATGACCTTCTGATTTTTAAGACTATAAACCTACTTTCATTTCTCTAGGATAACCCACAAACAAGTGAATTCCTATCCAACTTATCATTGTCTCTCTTCAGCATATGTGCTGGACTACCCGAATCCGAATATGCTTCAAAATAGGCTTACACCTATTCAGCAATTCTATATGAGTAGAGAGTTCTGACTTTGGAAGGTACTATGTTCACTTCCGTTTCCAGAGTATATCCTTAAAATGAATTTGGTAATTTTCTAAATAACTCATCATCAATCTACTTATTTCCATAAGAGTCCTATACCTTCCTTTTCTACACCATTCTTTTGGGATATACCTAGGTGTAGTTAGTTGGGATTGAATCCCTACTTTTGATAAGTGACTCCTAAATTCTCCCAAGAGGTACTTGCCACTACGATCTCACCGTAGTGTCTTGATACTTTTACCTTGACATTTCTCCACATCAGCCTCATACTCTTTGAACTAATCAAAGCACTTAGACTTGTGGCACATCAAGTAAATGTATTCGTATATCAAATAGTTGTCTATAAAATAGACAAAAAATTTGAAACAACCTCTTGCTTGGATAGTCATAGGATCACACAAATCAGAATGAACAAATTTCAACATATCTTTGACTCCATACCCCTTAGACTTGAAAGCTTCTTGGTTTATTTTTCCTTCCAAGTAAGACTCGCAGGTTGGAAAATTTTCCACTACTAATGAACCCAAAAGTTCATCAGCTACCAATGAATCATACTCAAGTTAATATAACCTAGCCTTCGATGCCAAAGATATAATTGGTTCATTTTCGAAGGTTACTTTCTCTTAAAGTTAGAAGATGTGTTACTAATTTCCATTTGTTGCATCGTGAGAGTTATTGGATTTATAAATTGCCAACCAACGTGCCAGAACACTTCCCTCTTTTTCTTAATAACAACTTTGTTATTAAAAGAGGCAGAATATCAAGTTCTTTGAATAGTTTAGAAACTGAAAACTAGTTCTTTCTAAACTTGGTGCGTAAAGACAATTACTCAAAAATCCATGTTTTATTCTTATCAAAAGATAAACATCTCCCACTGCAACAGCTACCATTTTTACAGTAGTGCCTATGTGGACGGTGTTTTTATTTTCATTTAGTTGTCGGGTTTCCTGGAACCCTGCAATGAATTGCGGACATGATTAATGACATCTGTATCTACACTCCAGGTTCTGGTAGATAACACCACTAAACATGTTTCAACTAATGAATAAAATACACCTATATTGTTCTTAGTTCTAAGAGGACAGTCTACCTTAATGTCCAAATCCTATTTCCAATCAATTATAATTGGGACCACTAAGTCTATCCTAAAGTATATCAGCTAGGGATTGACCATCATCCTAAGAATCACAAAAATATTTGGTTAAGACCAACTCCTTAAAAATCCCCATGAATTTTGTATGTCACGTTAGTGTGGACGTATACAAATTCAAAGAGGAAATTTTATCATTTAATTTTATTATCTCGTCAACCTTACTTTATGACGAATAAAATTAATAGTTGGTCTATCTTTAATCAAATATTTGGTCAAGACTCTAAATTTAAAATAATATTGATTCCTCTAACAATACTATTTAAATTTATCAACACCTCAAAACACCGTGAATTTTGCATGCCACGTTAGTGTGGACGTATACAAAATCAACATTTGTAAGAGGAGGGTTTTACCCATTAACTATCTTGTCAACGTAACTTTATGACAAATAAAATTATCTCAAACACCGTTAATTTTGTATGCCACGTTAGTGTGGACGTATACAAAATCAATCATTTGTAAGAGGGGTTTTAGCCCTTTAATTTTATTATCTTGTCAACCTAGTTTTATGACAAATTAATAGTTGGTTTCATTTGGTCACACAAATAATAGCAGTGACTCCGATGGGGAGGATACTATTAGATATGTCTAAGTGTATACCATTACTTGACACTAAGTCCATTAATAAGATTATGCTCCTTCCGTTGGGGAAGATCACACGCTCTTAATTAACTTCCTATAGTCATCCAAAAATGGAAGTCTGTTCTAGTGATCTGCAAACTAGCTCATCCGTTATGGAGGAAGGCACTCAGAGCCAACGCGCAAGCTTGTTTGCATCACTTACAAACCAGTAATGGAGACCATGGGATTTACTTAAAAATCTCTCTCCCACTTAGTTATTTATTAATGAGGAATTTTAACTATGCTAGCCTACTAAACTTGTAAACTAACATACACAGCACAATATAAAAGCAATAAATAGAAAATCTAATTTTCAACTATTATGGCTTTTATCTCTAGTTGTCCTCCGTGTGTTGTCATCACAAGCTGCTGCCATATTTGGCCACCGCCACCGGGTCTAGCTGTCACCTCTATCTTGCTCCTAGTTCCACTGCGCCTCTGGTCCTTAGAAGGTTCCACGCTTTGCAAGATTCGATCCGTGACATAAATAGAATTTTACATTTTTGATCCTATATTCCATAAAAGGAATGTACATGTATCTAGATCAAAAATAAAATCCTAATAAAACTAAATACAGCTCCTGCTGTATTTTATAATACAATCATGCACACACAATAAAATGCCCTTGACATGTCCAAGGGTCCAATCACACACATAATAACTATAAGCCATAATAGTTGGATCCTGCATCCACAAAGTTAGCACATCCTACTATTATCCTGCCTAAATTATGTATGACATGTGCATAATTAAACTAATACCAAATACACAGAGGCAAAACCCTAGCTCTGATACCAATTGTTGGTTGCTACTCGGAAAGCCTAGAGGTTCCACTGTACAAAAATTTTGTACAAAGGTCTGAACCCTTTCCTAGCTACCACGTGTTCTTTTAAATTAAATTTTGGATCGCCTGCGGAACTTAACACGTTTGATCCAAAACTTAATCTATTTGTTCTTTTAGGTTTTGACTTGGATCTCCTGCGGAACTTAATACGTTCGACCCAAATCACCTTAAGTTATTAATTCCATTAAATATTAATTTCCATAATCGGTTCCCAGTACTGACGTGGCGAGGCACATGGCCTTCTTGGATATGGGAGCAACCACCACCGACTAGACAAAACCTTTTATAGAAAGTTAATATTTAATTTCCTAAAATAACTTTAGGTCAACCGAAAAAAACAATCAAATCACAAGGAAAAGAAAAACAAAAGAACACTATATCGAAAACAAATTCGAAACACTAAAATCGTATGCCTCTTGTATTTGATATTATTTCCAAAAATAACTAGTATGATGCGGAAAAGAAAAATACTAGTTATACCTTTTGAAAGACCTCTTGATCTTCTATCGTATTCCTCTTCTAACCTCGGACGTTGTGTGGGCAACGATCTATCGAGATGAGAATCCACCTAAGCCACCTTCTTCTCCAAGCAATATTCGGCCACCACAAAAGCTCCATGAAAGGATGAGGTTCGGCCACCACCAAGCTCCAAGGGATGCTAGAAACGAAGCCTCCTTTCTCTCCTTCTCCTAGCTAGAACCGGCCACCATGGACTTCTCTTATGTTGATGCCACCGGCCACAAAGGAGGAGGAAAAGAGAAGGAGAAGAGGCCCTAGGGCCGGCCACACCAAAGAAGAAAAAGAGAAGAAGAAAAATAATAGAATCGTTAGCCATGAAGGCACCTCTACCTCCTCTTTTATATTCCTTGGTCTTGGCAAATAAGGAAATTTTAATAAAAATTTCCTTAATTCCTTTGCCATGAAAAGGAAAATTTAATTAATTAAAATTAAAAACCTTTTCTTAAATCATATGGCCGGTCACAACCAAATCTCCAAGCAAATAAAATTTTAAACACAAATTAAAACTTCCTTATTTGCTTCCGGAAATTCTCCAATATTTTTTTCCCTTCATGGTGGTTTGTAAAAAGAAAATTTTATAAATTAAAATATCTCCTTTAAATATGTGGATGATTTACAAATAAAAAAAGTTTTAATTAAAATTAAAACTTCCTTTTAAAACATCTCTCCACAAAAAAGAAATATTTTAATTAAAATTCTTTTCCTCTTAATTCCATGTGATCACGTTGGCAATTGGCAAGCTTCTCACATTGACTTAATTGCCAAGCAAAAACGTGACTTAATTGCCAAGCAAAAAATATGAGTTGCTGCTTCTCACGTTGACTTCATTGCCAAGCAAAAACGTGACTTAATTTGCCAAGCAAAAATATGAGTTACTGCTTCTCACGTTTTAAGCAAACGACATCTCACAGCAAGTAAATATGAACTTGCTGTTCACGTTGATCACAATAATATAGAGCATTTTTGGATAGTTATACCAATAACATGGACTATAAGATAAGCTTAGATGGATACACTACTTTATATATTCAGAGGCTACGATAGGGACCGAGAGGAGAAATTAGTTTTGGTCTCCCGATAAAATTAAGCTTCCCGTGTTCACCCCGAACACACAACTTAATTTCATCAATAATAATTCATTCCACTAAAGAACTATTATTGAACTACCGCACCAATCCCAAATTACATTTTGGGCTCCTTCTTATTATGAGTGTGTTAGTCTCCCTGTGTTTAAGATGTCGAATGTCCACTAATTAAATGAGTTACTGACAACTCACTTAATTAATTTCTTAGTCCAAGAGTAGTACCACTCAACCTTATCATCATGTCGGACTAAGTCCACCTGCAGGGTTTAACATGACAATCCTTATGAGCTCCTCTTGGGGACATTCTCAACCTAGATTACTAGGACACAGTTTCCTTCTATAATCAACAACACACACTATAAGTGATATCATTTCCCAACTTATCGGGCTTATTGATTCATCGAACTAAATCTTACCCATTAATAAATTAAAGAAATAAATATCAAATATATGTGCTTGTTATTATATTAGGATTAAGAGCACACACTTCCATAATAACTGAGGTCTTTGTTCCTTTATAAAGTCAGTATAAAAGAAAACGACCTCTAATGGTCCTACTCAATACACTCTTAGTGTACTAGTGTAATTATATAGTTAAGATAAACTAACACCTAATTACACTACGACCTTCCAATGGTTTGTTCCTTTCCATCATGGTCGTGAGCTACTGTTTATAATTTATAAGGTACTGATAACATGATCTTCTGTGTGTGACACCACACACCATGTTATCTACAATATAAATCAATTGAACAACTACATTTATCACAAATGTAGACATTTGACCAATGTGATTCTTATTTCTAGATAAATGTTTATACCAAAAGCTAGGCTTTTAGTATACACTCTAACAATCTCCCACTTATACTAAAAGACTAAGCTGCTATATCTACGCCATACATCTGATTCCTAACCCTTCAACATGTCCATCAAAAGCTCTTGCCTTAAGGACCTCGGTGGAAGGATCTATAGGTCATCACCTGATGCAATCTAGGCAGCAACAACTTCTCCTCGTTTATACGATTTCTCGTATTGGGTGGTACTTGCGCTCTATTGTGTTTACTTGCCTTTATAGACTTATGGTTTCTTCGAGTTTGCTACTGCATCAATATTATTACAATAAATTGTAATAATCTTTGGACAAACCAGAAATCATATCTAAGTCTATCTTGAGATTATTGAGTCATTCAGCTTTTATAGTTACCTCAGAGGCTTGCCATATACTAAGCTTCTATGGTGGAGTCCAGAAAAACACCTATGCTTATCACTCTTTCATAGTTATGACTTTACCTCCTAAAGTAAACACAAAACCCCGAGGTTGACTTATTATTGTCCCTATCCGATTGGAAGTCAAAATCCATGCAACCCACAAGGACCAAATTAACTGCCTTGTAAGCTAGCATATAATTTCTAGTGCCTCTAAGGTACTACAATATATGCTTTACTGCAGTCCACTGTCCTTGTCCAGGGTTACTTTGATATCTGCTAACTATGCCCTTGGCAAAACAGATTTCTGATCTCGTGCATAGCATACATTAGGCTTCCAACAGCCGTAGCATAAAGAACTACCTTTATTTCCTTTATCTCCTTTGATGTCTACAGAGACATATCTTTAGATAAAGTTACTCCATCCTGAAAAGGTAAGAAACCTTTCTTGGAGTTTTGTATGCTTAAAACGAGCAAGGATTTTTCCGATGTATGAAGCTTGGGATAAGTAAAATATTCTTTTCTTGCGATCCCTTATTACTTTGATCTCAAGAATATATACATTCTCCCAAGTCCTTTATATCGAATTGTTTGGACAACCATACCCTTACTTCTGACAACATTTTGATATTGTTTCCAACTACCAAAAATGTTATCTAAGTATAGTACAAAAAATACCACCACGTTTCTATCACATCTTTTGTATACACAAGACTTATCCGGTTACTAAATCCATAGATCTGGATTACTTTGATAAACCGGATATTCCAAGACCTTGAAGCTTTGCCTCGGTCCATAGACTGATTGAGCTTACACACAAGATGCTCTTAGCCCTTTGCAATGAACTCTTCTGGTTGCTTTATATGGATGTTTTCTTCAAGACTTCCATTAAGGAATGCTGTCTTGACATCCACTTGCCAAATAGATAAAAGAATCCGGATAGACTTAAGCATGGCTACCAGTGAAAAAGTTTCCTTTTTCATCTAGCCTTGCTTTGAAAGTTTCTACCTTCCTGTCTATCCCTCTTTTCCTAATATAGACCTTTTTACACCCAAAGACTTTTATACCATTTGGTGGTTCTATAAGCTTCCAGATTTTATTAGAATACATATATTCTATTTCTGTTATTCATTACTCTTTGCCAAGATATTGCATCTTTATCTTAAAGTGCTTCGTCATATATCCGGAGATCAGGTTCATGTCCTCCAGGGATCGAGTCCAAAAACTCTCCCAAAACATAAATCTTTTTAGGTTGCCTAACAACCCTCCCACTACGATGAGGCACTATCTATAATTGTGTATCATTTATGATACGTATTGCAGTTTCTTGTGATATTTCATCTTGTACAGTTGGTACTAGATTAGACATGTCCTTTATTATTTCCTTAAGAACAAATTTACTTATGTGCATGAGGTTTATTACATAGTCCTTTTCTAAAAATCGGTCATTGATGCTAACAATGACCTTCTGATTTTTAAGACTATAAACCTACTTTCATTTCTCTAGGATAACCCACAAACAAGTGAATTCCTATCCAACTTATCATTGTCTCTCTTCAGCATATGTGCTGGACTACCCGAATCCGAATATGCTTCAAAATAGGCTTACACCTATTCAGCAATTCTATATGAGTAGAGAGTTCTGACTTTGGAAGGTACTATGTTCACTTCCGTTTCCAGAGTATATCCTTAAAATGAATTTGGTAATTTTCTAAATAACTCATCATCAATCTACTTATTTCCATAAGAGTCCTATACCTTCCTTTTTCTACACCATTCTGTTGGGATATACCTAGGTGTAGTTAGTTGGGATTGAATCCCTACTTCTGATAAGTGACTCCTAAATTCTCCCAAGAGGTACTTGCCACTACGATCTCACCGTAGTGTCTTGATACTTTTACCTTGACATTTCTCCACATCAGCCTCATACTCTTTGAACTAATCAAAGCACTTAGACTTGTGGCACATCAAGTAAATGTATTCGTATATCAAATAGTTGTCTATAAAATAGACAAAAAATTTGAAACAACCTCTTGCTTGGATAGTCATAGGATCACACAAATCAGAATGAACAAATTTCAACATATCTTTGACTCCATACCCCTTAGACTTGAAAGCTTCTTGGTTTATTTTTCCTTCCAAGTAAGACTCGCAGGTTGGAAAATTTTCCACTACTAATGAACCCAAAAGTTCATCAGCTACCAATGAATCATACTCAAGTTAATATAACCTAGCCTTCGATGCCAAAGATATAATTGGTTCATTTTCGAAGGTTACTTTCTCTTAAAGTTAGAAGATGTGTTACTAATTTCCATTTGTTGCATCGTGAGAGTTATTGGATTTATAAATTGCCAACCAACGTACCAGAACAGATAACTTCCCTCTTTTTCTTAATAACAACTTTGTTATTAAAAGAGGCAGAATATCATGTTCTTTGAACAGTTTAGAAACTGAAAACTAGTTCTTTCTAAACTTGGTGCGTAAAGACAATTACTCAAAAAAATCCATGTTTTATTTTTATCAAAAGATAAACATCTCCCACTGCAACAGCTGCCACTTTTACAGCAGTGCCCATGTGGATGGTGTTTTTATTTTCATTTAGTTGTCGGGTTTCCTGGAACCCTGCAATGAATTGCGGACATGATTAATGGCATCTGTATCTACACTCCAGGTTCTGGTAGATAACACCACTAAACATGTTTCAACTAATGAATAAAATACACCTATATTGTTCTTAGTTCTAAGAGAACAGTCTACCTTAATGTCCAAATCCTATTTCCAGTCAATTATAATTGGGACCACTAAGTCTATCCTAAAGTATATCAGCTAGGGATTGACCATCATCCTAAGAATCACAAAAATATTTGGTTAAGACCAACTCCTTAAAAATCCCCATGAATTTTGTATGTCACGTTAGTGTGGACGTATACAAATTCAAAGAGGAAATTTTATCATTTAATTTTATTATCTCGTCAACCTTACTTTATGACGAATAAAATTAATAGTTGGTCTATCTTTAATCAAATATTTGGTCAAGACTCTAAATTTAAAATAATATTGATTCCTCTAACAATACTATTTAAATTTATCAACACCTCAAAACACCGTGAATTTTGCATGCCACGTTAGTGTGGACGTATACAAAATCAACATTTGTAAGAGGAGGGTTTTACCCATTAACTATCTTGTCAACGTAACTTTATGACAAATAAAATTATCTCAAACACCGTTAATTTTGTATGCCACGTTAGTGTGGACGTATACAAAATCAATCATTTGTAAGAGGGGTTTTAGCCCTTTAATTTTATTATCTTGTCAACCTAGTTTTATGACAAATTAATAGTTGGTTTCATTTGGTCACACAAATAATAGCAGTGACTCCGATGGGGAGGATACTATTAGATATGTCTAAGTGTATACCATTACTTGACACTAAGTCCATTAATAAGATTATGCCCCTTCCGTTGGGGAAGATCACACGCTCTTAATTAACTTCCTATAGTCATCCAAAAATGGAAGTCTGTTCTAGTGATCCACAAACAAGCTCATCCGTTATGGAGGAAGGCACTCAGAGCCAACGCGCAAGCTTGTTTGCATCACTTACAAACCAGTAATGGAGACCATGGGATTTACTTAAAAATCTCTCTCCCACTTAGTTATTTATTAATGAGGAATTTTAACTATGCTAGCCTACTAAACTTGTAAACTAACATGCACACACAGCACAATATAAAAGCAATAAATAGAAAATCTAATTTTCAACTATTATGGCTTTTATCTCTAGTTGTCCTCCGTGTGTTGTCATCACAAGCTGCTGCCATATTTGGCCACCGCCACCGGGTCTAGCTGTCACCTCTATCTTGCTCCTAGTTCCGCTGCGCCTCTGGTCCTTAGAAGGTTCCACGCTTTGCAAGATTCGATTCGTGACATAAATAGAATTTTACATTTTTGATCCTATATTCCATAAAAGGAATGTACATGTATCTAGATCAAAAATAAAATCCTAATAAAACTAAATACAGCTCCTGCTGTATTTTATAATACAATCATGCACACACAATAAAATGCCCTTGACATGTCCAAGGGTCCAATCACACACATAATAACTATAAGCCATAATAGTTGGATCCTGCATCCACAAAGTTAGCACATCCTACTATTATCCTGCCTAAATTATGTATGACATGTGCATAATTAAACTAATACCAAATACACAGAGGCAAAACCCTAGCTCTGATACCAATTGTTGGTTGCTACTCGGAAAGCCTAGAGGTTCCACTGTACAAAAATTTTGTACAAAGGTCTGAACCCTTTCCTAGCTACCACGTGTTCTTTTAAATTAAATTTTGGATCGCCTGCGGAACTTAACACGTTTGATCCAAAACTTAATCTATTTGTTCTTTTAGGTTTTGACTTGGATCTCATGCGGAACTTAACACGTTCGACCCAAATCACCTTAAGTTATTAATTCCATTAAATATTAATTTCCATAATCGGTTCCCAGTACTGACGTGGCGAGGCACATGGCCTTCTTGGATATGGGAGCAACCACCACCGACTAGACAAAACCTTTTATAGAAAGTTAATATTTAATTTCCTAAAATAACTTTAGGTCAACCGAAAAAAACAATCAAATCACAAGGAAAAGAAAAACAAAAGAACACTATATCGAAAACAAATTCGAAACACTAAAATCGTATGCCTCTTGTATTTGATATTATTTCCAAAAATAACTAGTATGATGCGGAAAAGAAAAATACTAGTTATACCTTTTGAAAGACCTCTTGATCTTCTATCGTATTCCTCTTCTAACCTCGGACGTTGTGTGGGCAACGATCTATCGAGATGAGAATCCACCTAAGCCACCTTCTTCTCCAAGCAATATTCGGCCACCACAAAAGCTCCATGAAAGGATGAGGTTCGGCCACCACCAAGCTCCAAGGGATGCTAGAAACGAAGCCTCCTTTCTCTCCTTCTTCTCCTAGCTAGAACCGGCCACCATGGACTTCTCTTATGTTGATGCCACCGGCCACAAAGGAGGAAGAAAAGAGAAGGAGAAGAGGCCCTAGGGCCGGCCACACCAAAGAAGAAAAAGAGAAGAAGAAAAATAATAGAGTCGTTAGCCATGAAGGCACCTCTACCTCCTCTTTTATATTCCTTGGTCTTGGCAAATAAGGAAATTTTAATAAAAATTTCCTTAATTCCTTTGCCATGAAAAGGAAAATTTAATTAATTAAAATTAAAAACCTTTTCTTAAATCATATGGCCGGTCACAACCAAATCTCCAAGCAAATAAAATTTTAAACACAAATTAAAACTTCCTTATTTGCTTCCGGAAATTCTCCAATATTTTTTTCCCTTCATGGTGGTTTGTAAAAAGGAAATTTTATAAATTAAAATATCTCCTTTAAACATGTGGATGATTTACAAATAAGAAAAATTTTAATTAAAATTAAAACTTCCTTTTAAAACATCTCTCCACAAAAAAAGAAATATTTTAATTAAAATTCTTTTCCTCTTAATTCCATGTGATCACGTTGGCAATTGGCAAGCTTCTCACATTGACTTAATTGCCAAGCAAAAACGTGACTTAATTGCCAAGCAAAAAATATGAGTTGCTGCTTCTCACGTTGACTTCATTGCCAAGCAAAAACGTGACTTAATTTGCCAAGCAAAAATATGAGTTACTGCTTCTCACGTTTTAAGCAAACGACATCTCACAGCAAGTAAATATGAACTTGCTGTTCACGTTGATCACAATAATATAGAGCATTTTTGGATAGTTATACCAATAACATGGACTATAAGATAAGCTTAGATGGATACACTACTTTATATATTCAGAGGCTACGATAGGGACCGAGAGGAGAAATTGGTTTTGGTCTCCCGATAAAATTAAGCTTCCCGTGTTCACCCCGAACACACAACTTAATTTCATCAATAATAATTCATTCCACTAAAGAACTATTATTGAACTACCGCACCAATCCCAAATTACATTTTGGGCTCCTTCTTATTATGAGTGTGTTAGTCTCCCTGTGTTTAAGATGTCGAATGTCCACTAATTAAATGAGTTACTGACAACTCACTTAATTAATTTCTTAGTCCAAGAGTAGTACCACTCAACCTCATCATCATGTCGGACTAAGTCCACCTGCAGGGTTTAACATGACAATCCTTATGAGCTCCTCTTGGGGACATTCTCAACCTAGATTACTAGGACACAGTTTCCTTCTATAATCAACAACACACACTATAAGTGATATCATTTCCCAACTTATCGGGCTTATTGATTCATCGAACTAAATCTCACCCATTAATAAATTAAAGAAATAAATATCAAATATATGTGCTTGTTATTATATTAGGATTAAGAGCACACACTTCCATAATAACTGAGGTCTTTGTTCCTTTATAAAGTCAGTATAAAAGAAAACGACCTCTAATGGTCCTACTCAATACACTCTTAGTGTACTAGTGTAATTATATAGTTAAGATAAACTAACACCTAATTACACTACGACCTTCCAATGGTTTGTTCCTTTCCATCATGGTCGTGAGCTACTGTTTATAATTTATAAGGTACTGATAACATGATCTTCTGTGTGTGACACCACACACCATGTTATCTACAATATAAATCAATTGAACAACTACATTTATCACAAATGTAGACATTTGACCAATGTGATTCTTATTTCTAGATAAATGTTTATACCAAAAGCTAGGCTTTTAGTATACACTCTAACAATCTCCATCTAATTGTCCTTAGTGTGTGACCCTATAAGTTCTTGTAACGTTGGCAATGCCCCTAAACCCATTTAGGAGCATAAGTAATGAGCGGTATCTAGCAACACATTATTACTACCCAAGTTACAAGAATGTTGAGATCCAACATCACCTTGTGACTACTAATTGTGACCCCTCACAATATATGACAAGTGTCCTTCTATCCTAGACATTTAGATTGATCAATGTGAGGTATAGACCGTGTCATCCTCTGATCAAACTAAATCTTGAACTCTAAGTAGACTCACTAAATCAAATGAGCTCAATATCTCATATTGACTCATTTGGGCATGGTCATGCACTTCGTGGTCTCACTCTATTAAGAATACCGATGTCTCTCCCGTCATATAGGAGGGATAGATCCCATCTACATCACTCACATCCCTCTGCATAATTCGTTACATACCCAGTAATCGCCTTTATAGTCCACCCAGTTACGGGTGACGTTTGACGAAACCAAAGTACATAACTCCTTATGTAGGGATCCATGGTGACTTCAGGTCTAAGGACTAGTAGTCATACTAATAGCCACATGAGAAAGTATATGACACTCATATAACGATCCATGATTCTTTCTCATGGCGGGTCATTCAGTATACATTCTCTAATGTATACCCATGCGTCAACTTGATATCTCTATATCCATGACTTGTGAGATCAAGTCATCGAATTGACCTACATGCTAGTCTTATTGCATTAACATTGTCCCTGAATGTTAATACACGACTAGGAATGATTAAGAGTAGTGTTCCCTATATCATCTCACTATCGATTCAACCAATTGATTGATATAGGTAAGAACCTTCTACTCAAAGACGTTATTATACTTAATTTATTTGGCACCAATACAAGTAAGTATAGTAATCAAAAACCAAATGCCTTTATTTATATAGAATATGATACAACAAGTCCAAAATACAATCATCAAATGATTGGCTCTAGGGCTCTAGCTAACAAAAAAATGGTGTGGCAGAAAGAAGGTATATGACTCTTATGGAAATAATTAAATCGATGATGAGTTATTCAGAATTACCAAATTCATTTTGAGGATATACTCTGGAAACGGAAGCAAACATAGTACCTTCTAAATCAGAACCCTCTACTCCCATAGAATTGTAGAATGGGCGTAAGCCTAGTCTAAAGCATATTCGGATTTTGGGTAGTCCAGTACATGTGCTGAAAGGAGACACTGATAAGTTGGAATTAAGAACAAGAGTTCACTTGTTTATGAGTTATCCTAGAGAAACGAAAGGAGGTTTATAGTCCTAAAAATCAAAAGGTCATTGTTGGCACCAATGCTCAATTTTAAGAAGAGGACACGTCTAATCTAGTACCAACTGTACAAGATGAAATATCATAAGAAACTGCAACACGTATCACAAATGATACATAATTACATAAAGTGTCTCGTCGAGTGGGGAGAGTCTTTGGACTTGATCCCTGGTGAACATGAATCTGATCCCTGAACATATGACGAAGCGCTCCAAGATAAAGATGCAACATCTTGACAAAGAGCAATGAATACAAAATTAGAATATATGTATTCTAATAAAGTCTGGGAGCTTGTAAGAATAGTCAAATGATGTAAAAGTCATTAGGTCAACAATAGAAGAAGGACAGATGGGAAGGTTGAAACTTTTAAAGCAAGGCTTGTTGAAAAAGGGAAACATTTTACCGGTAGTCATGCTTAAGTCTATCCGGATTCTTTTATCTATTGTTGATCATATGGATTATAAGATTTGACAAGTAGATGTCAAGACAGCTTTCCTTAAAGGAAGTCTTGAAGAAAGCATCTATTTGAAGCAACCAGAGGGGTTCATTGCAAAGGGTAAAGAGCATCATGTATGTAAGCTCAATCGGTCTATGGACTGAAGAAAAGCTTCAATATCTTGGAAACATCCGGTTTAATAAAGTAATCCAGACCTATGGATTTATTCAATGACCGGAGGAATTTTGACTATATAAGAAGTGTAATGGAAACGTGGTGGTATTTCTTGTACTATACGTAGATGACATTTTTCGTAGTTGGAAACAATATCAAAGTATTGTCGGAAGTAAGGGTATGGTTGTCCGAACAATTCGTTATGAAGGACTTGGGAGAGTGTGCACATATTCTCGAGATCAAAGGGATCATAAGAAAAGAATGTTGTACTTATCCCGAGCTTCATACTATCCTAGCTCACTTAAGCATGCAAGACTCCATGAAAGGTTTTTCTACCTTTTGTGCATGGAGAATCTTTATCTAAAGAGATGTCTCCGAAGACATCAAAATAGATAGAGGACATGAAGGCAATTCCTTATGCTTCGGCTATCGGAAGCCTAATGTATGTAATGCTGTGCACGAGACTGGATATTTGTTTTGCCCAGGGCATAGTTAGCAGATATTGAAGTAACCCCGGACCGGGACACTAGACTGTTGTAAAGCATATATTAAAGTACCTTAGAGGGACTAGAGATTATATGCTAGTTTACAAGACAGATAATTTGATCTTTGTGGGTTACACGAATTTTGACTTCTAATCAGATAGGGACAATAGTAAGTTGACCTCGGGGTTTTGTGTTTACTTTAGGAGGTGAAGTTACAACTATTGAGGAGTGTTAAGCATAGGTGCTTTTCCGGACCCCACCATAGAAGCTGAGTATGTGGCAGCCTCTGAGGCAGCCATAGAAGTTATATGACTCAGAAACTTCATAATGGACTTAGACATGATTTCTGGTTTGTCCAAAGATTATTACAATTTATTGTAATAATAGTGGTGCAGTAGCCAACTCGAAGAAACCATAAGTCCATAAGGTAAGTAAACACAATAGAGCGCAAGTACCACCCAATACGAGAAATTGTATAACGAGGAGAAGTTATTGCCGTCAAGATAGCATCAGCAGATAACCTGACAGATCCTTTCACTAAGCCCCTTCTGGCGAAAGCTTTTGATCGGCATGTGGAGGGGATGGGAATCATATGTATGGCAGCAGATATGACAGCTTAGTTTTTAGTATAAGTGAGAGATTGTTAGAGTGTATACTAAAAGTCTAGCTTTTGTAAACATTTATTTTTGAAATAAAAGAATCACATTGGTCAAATGTCTACATTCATTTGTTAAGTGTAGTTGTTCAATTAATTTATATTGTAGATAACATGGTGTGTGGTGTCACACACAGAAGATCATGTTATCAGTTCCTTATAAATTATAAACAATTACTCACGACTAAGATGGAAAGGAACAAACCATTAGAATAGTCGTAGTGTAATTAGGTATTAATTTATCTTGACTAATAAATTACACTAGTACACTCTAAGTGTATTGAGTATGACCATTTTAGGTAAGTTCTTTTTATACTGACTTAATAAAAGAACTAAACCTTAGTTATTATGGAAGTGTGTGCTCTTAATCCTAATATAATAACAAGCATATATATTTAGTATTTATTCTTTAACTTAACAAAGGGTGATATTTAGCTCAATAAATCAATAGGCCTGATATGTTGGGAAATGGTATTACTTATAGTGTGTATTGTTGATTATAGAAGGAAACTGTGTCCTAGTAATCTAGGTTGATAATGTCCCCAAGAGGAGCTCATAAGGATTGTCATGTTGAACTCTGCAAGTGGACTTAGTCCGACATGATGATAAGGTTGAGTGGTACTACTTTGGACTAAGACATTAATTAAAATGAGTTGTCAGTAACTCAATTAATTAGTGGGCATCCGACATCTTAAGCACAGGGAGACTAACACACTCATAATAAGAAGGAGCCCAAAATATAATTTGGGATTGGTGCGGTAGTGCAATAATAAATCTCTAGTGGAATGAGTTATTATTGATGAACTTGAGTTGTGTTTTCGAGGCGAACACGGGATACTCAATCTCGTCGGAAGGTCAAAACTAATTTCTCCTCTGGGTCCCTGTCGTAGCCTCAATGAAACCTTAAATCCACTCATAAAAAGTCCATCTTAGTGTCCAAGGGGGGGTCGACCCATGGCTTGGTGACCAAGCCATAGGGGTCAGCCACTTACTTCTCAAAGGGGTCGGCCCTTTGCTTGGTGCTCAAGCAAGAAGGGGTCGGCCAATATAATTTAAATTAGGAGGGGTGTTTTGAATTTTTAAAATCATCTCTTTGTAGATATCTACAAGTTTTTAAAAGAGAGATTTTTAAAATATAGAACTTTCCTTATTTGAATTAGGCCACATGGTTTAAAAAAAAGTTTAAAAGTTTAAAAACTTTTCTTTTTTAACCATCCTCATGGTTTTAGAAAAAAGGAAGGGACTTTTAAATTTGAAACTTTCTATTTTTGTAACCATGTTAAACAAAGAAATTTTAGAAGAGAAGTTTTAAATTTTAAAACTTTGTTTTAATTTTTAAAACTTTCCTTTTTTAACATCCACTTTAGGAAATTAAAAGAGAGCTTGTAAAATTTTATAAGAATTTTCTTTCTTTGCTTATAAAATTTTTACAAGAATTATTTTCTTCCTTTTAAGGGGTCGGCCACCCTTGTTTGGTGCCCAAGCAAAGGGCCGGCCAATCAATGATTAATCCAATCAATGATTGTATCAATCAAGAGGAAGGAAAAGGAAAAATAAAAGGAGAAAAGGAAAAACAAGAGGAAGATTTTAATTTTTGTAAAAATCTTTTCCTTATTTACTTTGGACAAGTAATATAAAAGAAGGGGAGGGGAGGCCTCAAGAGAAATCAATTCTTATTCTCTTGTTGGAGCTCTTCATTGTGGTCGGCCCCTCTCTTCTTTCTTTTCCCTTTGCTCTTTTTTGTTCCTTGGTGGTGATGGTGGTCGAATACTAGAGAAGGAGGAGGAGCTTTGGGTGGTGTTCATCTTGGAGGATCGTCGCCCACACGATGTCCAAGAGGAGGCAAGGAATACGGTAGAAGATCTCGAGATTATTAGCATACAAAGAAGAGGTATAACTAGTAATTATTTTCCGCATCATACTAGTTCTTCTTTGTTAGAATTCCAAATACAAGAGGCATATGATTCTAAAGTTTCGGATTTGTTTCGAAGTTGTGTTTCTTTTGTTTTGTTTTTCAAATTTGTGATTCGATTGTTCTTTTCGGTTAAACCTAATGTTATTTTAGAAAATTAAATATTGAATTTATATTAAAGGCTTTGTCGAGGCAGTGGTGGATGATCCCATACCCAAGAAGGCCTAGTGCCTCGCCATGTTTGACCTGGGAGCCAATTTTAGAAATAAATATTTAATCAACTTTATAACATAGGTGGATTTGGATCAATAGTGTTAAGTTCCACTTGCGATCCAAATCTAAACCATTAAGAACAGATAAGTTAAATTTAGATCAATAATGTTAAGTTTCGTTTGCAATTCCTAATTTAATTTCTAAAGAACACAATAGGTTGTTTAGGAAAGGTTCGACACTTGTACAACATTTTTGTACAGTGGAACCAGTACGATCTTCCTAGGACCAACCAACACTTGGTCCATCTTGTTATGTCGATTGTCTCATTGCGTTCATCCTTAGGTGCTTCAAAACTACTTCTCATGATTAGCATTATATCAAAATCGGTATCGAAAAATACCTCCATTCTTTTCTTCTACCAAGAGAAATCTCCTTCGAATTTGGGTGGATGGATGCTTGAGTCGACCATTTTGATAAGTGATCTTCTTGGCGATTAGTCCGTTGAAGAGCGTCCTCACTCTAATATCACTTATAGGAGATCGGTGGCCGGCTAGAAGGGGGTTGGATAGCTAGGTCACCCCCAATTCCCTTTCTTCTCTACACGGTTAGTTTGCGCAAGTAAAAAATGAAACTAAAACAATCAAAGATCACAAACGCTAACATGATTCCTTTACATGGTTCGGAGATTGCTTGCTCCTACTCCACGACGTGTCCTTGAGGTGGACGTGTTAGTTAGAGCCCTAGAGCCAATTATGTGATGATTGTTGTATGGACTCGTTGTATCATATTCTTGTATATTTATAAAGGCATTTCTTTTATGGTTATTATATTTACTTGTATTGGTGCCAAATAACTAAGTATAATAGCGTCCTTGAGTAGAAGGTTCTTATCTATATCAATCGATTGGTTGAATCGATAGTGAGATGATATAGAGAACACTACTCTTAATTATTCCTAGTCAAGTATTAACATTTAGGGACAATATTAATGCGACGAGACTAGCATGAAGGTCAACTCGATGACTTGATCTCACAAGTCATGGATATAGAGATATCAAGTTGACACATGGGTATGCATTGGAGAATGTATACTGAATGACCCGCCATGAGAAAGTATCATGGATCATTATATGAGTGTCATATACTTTCTCATGTGGCTATTAGTATGACTATTAGTCCTTGGACCTGAAGTCACCATGGTTTCCTACATAAGGAGTTACATACTTTGGCTTCGTCAAACATCACCCGTAACTGGGTGGACTATAAAGACGATTACTGGGTATGTAACAAATTATGCGAAGGGAGGTGAGTGATGTAGATGGGATCTATCCCTCCTATATGACGGGAGTGACATCATTATTCTTGATAGAGTGAGACCACTAAGTGCATGGTCATGCCCAAATGAATCAATATGAGATATTGAGCTCATTTGATTAGAGTGAGTCTACTTGGAGTTCAAGATTTAGATTGATTAGAGGATGACACGGTCTATGCCTCACATTGATCAATCTAGATGTCAAGGATAGAAGGACATTATCATATATTGTGAAGGGTCACAAATAGTAGTCACAAGGTGATGTTGGATCTCAACATTCTTGTAACTTGGGTAACAATGATGTATTGCTAGATGTCGCTCATTGTTTATGTTTCTAAATAAAATTTAGAAACATTGCCAACGTTACAAGAACCTATTGGGTCACACACAAAGAACAAGTGGATGGAGATTAGGTTCATATGGTGAACCAATTGGATGAGGTTCATATGATGAACTAAAATTGGATTAGGAGTAATACAAATTAGACTGATTGAGTTAGACTTAATTGGATTCAATTGTTGAATGAGTCTAATTTAGAGTTGATTCATTGAGTTAATTTATATTAATGAATTGAGATTCATTAAATTGAAATTGACTTGAATTAAAGGTTGGATTTAACTCAACAAGGAAGAGAAGTGGTCAATTTTGACTTGACCAAATTGGAAGTTTAAACATCAAGTTTGACTTGATGAAATGCCACTTGGTGAAGCTTGACTCATCCTACATGGCATGGCTAACCTGTAAAATACGGCAACAAATATAATTAAATAATAAGGTTTTAATGGATGAAAAATCTTAATGGAATTTTTAGAAATTTTTAGAAATTTTTAGAAATTTTCTGGGATTTAATTGGAGTTCGTATGATGTATTTAGAGGGAATGCACTAATAAGGTCGATAAAAGCCTATTAGGAATACCCGGAAGTAGGAGTTGATTAAGGAATCAACTTAGGGTTTAATTGCACTAAACCTAAGTATTTGTTATAAAATCCCTCCAATCCTTAATAACCTACCCGACACCTCCTTTTCCCCCTCGAGCGCCGAATCTCTTCTTCCCCTATCCTCCTCTCTTATTCTCGCCACCACAACCTAGCCAGCAATCTCCTTCCCCCTCTCGAGTTTCCGGACGCTGCCGATCTCGCTCTCTCACGCGAGCACCGCAGCACCGTCGCCTTTGTGCCCTAGCGCTGACCGGCCCTTCTTCTTCTCCCGAGCCATAGCCGAGCCTTCTTCCCTCTTTTCCTCGCACGCGAGCACCATAATCGCCGGTCTCTTTCCCTAACACGAGCGCCATCGGATCATCGCGAGCACTACGATGTTGCTCCCTCATCTTTGGGCTGCCGTCGTCGTCCCTCCTCTGTCCTTGATCAGCACCGTGGTTTTCGTCACCGAGCCCGAATTCTTCCTCCTTCCATCACCCGACGCCAAGATATTTCCAACTTCTTGCTATTCGAGCAGTGGTTTAGAATAGTGGTTGCCTTCGATCACCGATCGTTAGTGTGCTTTGCTGCCCGACTGCCACCATAGAAGTAAGCAATTAAACTTTATAGAGGTTTTTGGGCATTGTTAACCGAAGTAGGCAGTGATGATTTACTTAGTTTCATGTTCTTGTTGTGGGGGTTAGATAAGGCTACCGTGCTATTACTGCCATGCTCATATTTTCCTTTGACTTAGTTTGGGATAGATTTAATAGAAAACTAAACTTGTGTATGCTGTAATCCCTAGTTCTATTAACAGTATTAGAATTTCACTATGGTTCATTGTGGTTTGCATGAATTTATTCTCTTATCCAATAGGAGATAGTTTTGATTTAGTTTTAGTGGAGGTGGTTTATGGATATAATTAGTTGTGCAACAATTAGTCCTAGGTATTAAATGTTTAAGTTTTGGAAATATGTTTTCCTTGTCCTGTAGTAATGCTAGGTTGTTTAAGCACAGAATAAGGAGCTTAAGAAATAATGGAGGATAGTTTGTGTATTTAAACCTCCAGGTTTGGATGATGGTGTTGTAATCATACCAAGACTATTTAAGTTGTGCATAGATTTATTTTCTTTAAACCGTATCAGATAATTTTGCTTAGGTTTTTATTTAATGTGGATCACACTCTAAATTCATTAGTTGGATGAATTAAGTAGGTTGGAATTATGTTGAATTGACCTATTAGTAAATGGAGTGCTAAATGAATCAATTTAAGAATTGATAATGTTGGATTAAGTCTAATTTAATCAACGGATTTGAGTGAATCGAGATTCATAGTTCGATTAGGGTTTTTCTCCTAATTAAGTTAGGTTTGAATTTAGTTTATTATTGCTTATGAGATTAGCTTAATTGTACAGTATATGATTTGCAGGATGTTGATTCGAGACGGACGTCTCGACGTGAGATTGGTTTATCATGATCTATGTTTAGAGGCGGGTACTTCTTGCTTTGTTTTCTTTTAGTACTTTGATCTTAGTGCATGAATTATTTTGGATAAGGACTGTTTACCTTGACTCCACTCTTACTTTCCTGCGCTTGATACTTCCACGCAATCTTTGAGAAATTCGTTCCATATCTATACAGTCTCTTGTTGTTGTCCATGATCAGTAGCAGATACTGGATACCATGTTTGTGTAGTTTGACTGTTGCTTATTTATGTACTATATTGAGTATGCTGGCTTCATGTAGCATACCTGTTTCTGATTATATATATATGATGACTGTTGCATTGTTCGCATCATGTCATTGCATACATGCCGCATCCTCGGCCACTCGAGAGAGTGGTAGCTAGAGTTGATGTCGCTTGTCCTGTCGTGCCGCACTCGGCCACTCGTGTGAGTGGTAGCTGGAGTACGAGCAGCAGGGACCCCGTCGCAAATGTAGCTAGTTAGCTACTATGCAACTGTCCCCTCGGCCATTCGTGTGAGTGGTAGCTGGAGTGGTGTACAGTCTGTCACTGACCCGGCCTCTCGACCATACAGGGGTCATGGTGCGGAGAGGTGGGCGGGAGTGGCCATCCGTGCATACGCTATTTATTATTATATTTGTTTTGGCTGTTGTTGTCTATATATGCTGTTATTGCTTACTTACTGCTGTTGTTCACATATGCTGATATGTTTACTTATATTGAGATATATTTTCATTGTAGATGTTTAGTCATAGAAAATTTGTATATACCTTGCTTATTACCTCTATAGTTCTGAGCAGTACTGTAGCAGGTTAGTATCAGTTTTGACCTATTATACCTAACCTAGGATATGATTTCAGGTATGAGCATTTATTTTGGTTCTATTGTAGTATCTGCTATTCCCTTATGAGACTGTATAATGTTGACACTCTCTACTTATATGTTATGTTCATGCACTGTCTCTTTCTTACCCCCTGAGTTCCAATACTCACCACCCCACAAAATGATTTTCTTTCGCCAGGTAACAAGTAGATGAGTCATGGATGCTTGGAGAGATGCCGGCTGCCAATCCTAGGTCCTACGTCACACTTAAGGATAGTTTTCGTTTTGGTTTTGTTATCGTTTGGGGTGGTATATTGATTTTGTGTATTTTGTTTTTCAATAAGTCGATGTGAATTTTGGGTCAAGTCTGTGATGACAGGTATTTTTGTTAGTGTCGTTGTTAGTTTTACATTTGTATCGTTTTATGTCTTCCGTTGCTGTGTGTTTACGTTCAGCCGTGTAGGCTTATTAAACTGCGTGGTTGTATTTATTTTGTTCCAGCCGAGTGGGCTGATGATATAAACTGCGTGGTTGTGTTTATTTCATTTTTGTCCAGCCGGGTAGGCTGAGTATATTAAAATGCGTGTCATGTTGTTATATTTTGTATATATATTCCAGCCGAGTGTGGCTGAGATATATTTTGTATGTAGTAATGCTTCAGATTGTCACCCGTACAGGGGAGATGCTGCCGAAATTTCTTCGGACAGGGACTCCTCTGGGGCGTGACATAACCAATACATCCTTGCCACATCATCAAGGGAGAGCTAGAGGCATGGAATGCCAAGAGCCAAAGACCCTTGGCATTCCATGTGTGGCCGGCCAAATGAATATGGGATTCATTGGCATTGAATTGTATTATTGGTTGTTGTCTTCTTCCTCCTTAGCTCCTTCTTGTTCTCATTCTCCTCTTGGCTGAGAGTTCCAAGCAAGAAGGGTGAAGGTGAGTGAGTTTAATCCAAGAAGAAAGGGTAAGTAGAGAGTTTAGAGAAGTGTATGAGAATCCTCTTCTTCTTTTTCTCTCCTTTCTTTTTCCAATCCCATCCGAGAGCCCTTGGGAGTGTTAGCACACTTACGGTGCTCTCTTATCCATCTAGAGTGGTTTGAGAAGCACTTCTTGTTCGTGTGGATACTACTAAAGGTGTGTACACTTGAACACACTTGAGATCCGAAGAACCTTGGACGAGCAGGATTTGCGAAGGGCTTCGCTTTAAAGGTATATCCCTTACCATGTAAATCTAGAGTAGATCTAGGATTACAAACATGTACATGCAAAATTTTTAATCTTCGCACGGATCCGGTGGCAAGACTTCGGGGTTTCTGCAACGCAAAAAGCGGTTTTTGCGACCCGAAAGTCCCAACAGGACGAACCCTTAATCCTTCGGTGGATCAGTCCCCAACAATCTCCGGTTAGAGCTTTCTCCTTCTCGGTGGAGCAAACCTCTAACAAAGGATCTCCTCCTCTTTACAAGATGAAGTTAGGTTTTGGGAGGAAGAGAATAGACTTGGAAGCTTTGTGCAAAGACTAGGAGTTATTCAAGAAGCATCAGTAACATCTTTCATGCCCCAAAGTTTCCTATAAATAAGAGGAGAGAGTTGATCATCATATCAACTCAACCCCGACATCAGTCGACTGGTCCATGCACCAGTCGACTGATGTAGCCGTTAGACACAGTCAACGACTCTCTGCAGAAACCATCTTCTGCCAACGGCCATTTACCAGTCGACTGGTCCCCTTAGCCGAAGAGCACAGAAGTATTCTGTGCTTTCTATAAAATTGGATCAGTCGACTGGTCCCATGACCAGTCGACTGGTCCATTACATTCTCACACACTCATCCTTTCCGGAGTCGCCCTTTGAAGTCCTCTTCCTCGGCCTTCGTCCCTCAGATGCACCCGAGCCTGCGGCTCCTCTCCGTGCCATCCTTCACATCGCCTTGAAGTTTACTTCCCTCGGCTCCACTCCATTGCTCCTCGTCCGGCGGTCCCTCGGATGTCTTCCACACCATTCTTTACCGACTCAAGGATCTGAGCCCTTGGATGAGCTTTCCAATCTTGGTCGCACCAAGTTCCTCATGTGCTTCACCATGTCCTGCAAGACTTAAACACATATCAAACACATATGAAAGTCTAACTTAAATTCTTTGACACACGCATCAAAATCATGATCATATCGATCAAACTTGGGTCGATTGCACCAACAAAGAAGACTTGTCACTTAACACCAATTGGGCATCGATGTAGCATAGTAGCAATCTCAAAGTGACATAGATGATCTTTTGAGTCTGGTACCCCTATGCACTCAACTAGTTGTAGTTGATGAAATCTCTAAGATAATTCTTGTTCAAGGACCTCCCTTGAGAAAGGTGTTCCTTGGCTACTAACCTCATTAGAGATAGGAGCTTTCCCATGAGGTCACGAGGCAACGTTTCTCCTGCTTGCAATTCATGGGAAGCTTCACCAAGGAGTACACCACCCTAATTAATTGGAACCATGAGTGATCCCTACAAAGGGAGAAGGCATTTGACTCGTAGCAGGAGGCACCCCAACTAAGAGAGGGAGGCCTCCCGCTAATGAAGGGGTATTGCTATAGGAATCCCTATAATGCCTTCGAAATCATTTGTCGCTTTGCCATGCCTTCTTTCCTCAGCGGAGTCATGATTGTCAATAGTCCTTCTCGTGCTAACCATCGTAGCGTCATCGCTCAAAGTTCCCAAAGATATCGTAAATTTATTCCGATTAAATATCGTGGATGATCAAACCACCAGTCAATGAACTTGTTGACATGTGTTCCTCCTTGGAGATTGTTTAGGAAGATGAAGAAGGGATCTAAGTCATACTAAAAAAAGAGGATTAGACTGACCGAGGGACGGATCCAAGGGCCTCTTCAATGCTCAAGTTAGGGTTTACTTGAGGTAATATGCTAAAGAACGAAGGTGGAAAGATAAAATCTAGTGGAGTTGAAGAAAATTTTTTTAAAAAAAATCCCCTTCTCTATTCTTTTGTAAGTGCTTATATAGTTCTTCGAGGAGCATCTCCACATTAGTTAAAATGTCATCATTGGAGGGATGGATAAGGGTATTAGATCTGACAGTCAGTAATAGTTTTCCCATTCATCTAACGTCACGTGTTCGTAGGACGATATCTAAGAGACCGGATCTGACAATCTTATAACTGTTCCTCCAATCTTAGGATGTCATGCTTCTGAAAATAATCTTTTATCACTATTAGCGAGCTCTCATAGGGCCATAGGTTTCTTTTGAAGATTAAAAAAAATAATAATAATAAAATAAATTGATGTTGATATGGAGCGGCATCAAATAAAATATAGACAAAATTAGGAGTTGAGCCTGAAGTTGGGTCAAAGAGATCATGGGAGAGACGTTGAGACGGAGAGATAATGTCGAGATTGAAACTACGCCTGTGGCTAGCTTTGATGCTAGAAAGGAGTCCCTATATCAGAATCCGGTGTAAATCGGTGCCGGTATCTAGGAGTGAACCAGTATCAGGATTTGGGAGTGAACCCGGTGCCAGTATCCAGTAGTAAACTAGCGTCGAGAGTGAATTGGTATTGGGTCTGATAAAGAGATTTTAAAAATTGATATGTTATTGAACAAACGTGAGTCTTTGGACTGAGTTAAATGAGCCTCCGCTTTATTTTGACTTTGACCGATAATTCAAGACGATCATTGTCCACTGGACAAGTGGAGTTCGAAAGCAACAGCCGTGTCACTAAGCAAACACTGATGATCACTGAGATGTCTCTCGTTGGCGGCCGTCGCCGCAAGTAGATCTAAAAATAGTTCTGCAGTAGATTCTGACGATCTCGAATAGATTTTATTGAATATTAATCAACCTATTGGCTGCAGGTCACAGAGCTGCGAGAGAGGGAAGCGAGGATAGAAGTACGCGCCGCTGAGCACGCTCCAAGCTACCCTCTTATTCGCAGCCTCCGTCGCATGGATCCCGTCCCAGCTCACGTAATTCTCCGGATCTCCGCACGCCGTCGCAGTCACCGTCTTCCCGTCGATCACCTTGCTGTTCCCACACAACACCCGGCCGTCAAAATTGTAAGCCCCTCCGCCACTCCCGCAGCAAGCTCTGATCCCGTGAAGAAGGCCATGGCTCCTGGGATTCCGGAAGAGCTCCAGTTTCACAGAATGGGTGTCCACGAAGACGATGGTGGCAGCCGGCATCGAGCTTCGCACATACTGGAGAGTATCGTTCAGCAGATCATTGTAATCGGCGACGGCATTGTTGTAGGACGTCATGCAGCCATAGACGTCCAGATCTGAGCTATTGTGCGGTAGCTCTGATAGGAAAGACGGATAGCAGCCGATGGGAGCGAGGTTGAAGACCATAAATGTGCGCCCTCCTACCGTCTCATAAATCTCCTGCACGCCATGAATGCAAATGAAGTTTCCATGGAAAATGGAAAGGGGAAAGTGTTCTACTTACCTTGATGGACCACGCGATCTGAGACGCGACTTGGAGGAGGAACTGCCTCACTCCGGCGATCCCCAGCAATGCGAGTTGGGAGGTGAAATCGTTCTGGCCGATGTCGAAGGTGTAAAGTGCTTCACTGAAACAGAGCTCGGAGGAAGCTGCTCTGCAAAGGCAAGTTCAATATCAATTAGAGCGATCGATTTATATAATTTGATTTGAATCAGTCCGTCGTATACCGTTTCTTGTGGAGGCGGCGCGGATGGATTGAGTCCGGAGATCCTTCATCTGGTTGAGTTGAATCCCCAGCGAGAAGGGGCTGATGCCGGTGACGAACAGGGACGTGTTAGGAAGGAGCACCGTCGACGCCAGCGTCGCGAAGTTGGCGCCGTGCCTGAAGTTCGACCCGATCGACTTCAGGTACGGACTCAGGAACGGGAGCCCGAGAGCGGAGGCCAGGAAGTCGATGACGAGGCGGCCGTCGGAGGCACGGCCGGCGGGAGCCTTGAAGTAGGTCATGCCGAAGGGGCCGGGCTGAGCCGGGAAGGCGGCCCAGAAGCCTCCGGTGTCAGAGTTGGAGTCGCCGAAGTTGAAGATAGCTGGGAATGCGCATTTGGCTTCGGCGGCGGGCACGGCCAAGCAGGAAAGGAGGAGAAGGAGGAGGAAGGTCCGCATGAAGATGATGGTGAAGTGTTGTGGATGGAGTGGAGAAGTGGAGAAGAGATCACGTGGAAGGGAGGACTAGGGATCAAGGAGGACTTACGTCTCCCAGGAAAGGATGTAACCACGGTCATCTGAAAGTCGATCAAATGGCTAAGAAACGTGATGAGTTGTTTTCCCAAAACATATGTCCTTGTCTTATTATTGTAAATTCGTCCTGCCGGTGAATTTAAACTTTATTTTGGAGAAGAATAAACTAAGGAAAATGAAATATAAGAATTAATAAGCTTTAATCTTCTTTATCTATTAAAAGAAGGTTTTTCTATATATTAATTTATTAATATAAGGAAGGGAAAGAAAAATCTAATATATATTTTTTATTTCTATTTTAAATATTAATTCTTAATCAAATTAATATTTAATTTAAAAAATAAAGATATTTTTATAATTCCCTTTTAACACATGTTTCAAGCTTCCTCTCTCTCAAATAAAGAGTGCATGAGTATATTACTTATCCTCTGTTTCCCATCCGTTACCGAACCGTTCCACCCCGTCCAAACAGATAAGCGGCAGGATTGAGACAAGTTTTGACAGCTGGTGAAGGTCCACTGTGAAGCAGTGGATTTGCAGCGCTGGATCCGTCGTCGTGATAGAGATTCTTTTTACGGGCGTGTTTCACGCAGGCTTCAATATGTGATTTCTGATCTTTCTGGTCAATGATGCAATTGCTACCGTTAGTGTTTATATTTGAGCTCGGGCTAGTATGTAGTGGTTACAGATGGTTTAAGTGATTAATTAAAATTTTAATATTTGAATTTTAATTACCGTATATTACAAAGATTTTTTTTAATGGGATGATAAATTTAAAGACATTAGTCATTTGGATGGATGTTTATTAATACTTTTAATTTACCCTGATGATCAATAAAAAAAATTTTATGTAATTAATTTAATCATCTCTGAAATTAATCAATTCTAAAAATTAAATATTTAAAATTTCTTATATTATATATTTAAATTTGTGTCAGGCAAGCTAACAATTCCTACTCATACTTTTCATCTATCTCCTCCCTACATACGCCTCGGCACATCCAGCTCATTCCAAGTAACGGCAAATATATTAAATTATATGATCCTCCTATGTTATTTAATGACTTTATCCTTTACTATAATTTTATGGGTGAGGTTCAAAAGGGTGACCCTTTTATTAGAATCATATTTATTTATCATTTATTATTATAAGGGCATCTCATACATTTCATCTATATCCCTTTTGATGATAAATAAAAAAGGGTGCTCTTCACAACTTCAATAAAAAAAAAAGACTCAAAATAGAATAAAATCTATATAATTTATTTCACTCAGTGGAATGAGCAAATGTAGTATGGATACCAGAATAATAGTTTCATTATAGTGGATTGACTATATAAATTTTTTTTATATATTATTGGACTATCTTACTATATTATTATCTATATTTAAATAAATTTTATTTTATTTTATTATTACTAACTAAATCTTTTTTGTCTTCCTCTTTCTCATTTAATATATGTATTTGTCATAATTTCATATTGTCTAATTGAAATATTTATTGGTCATCTAAGTATATATTTATATCATCTTAAATGTATCTCTCGGAGTTAAGAAGAAAAAAATAGATCATGTAGAAGGAAGTAGAACTAAGGATTATTAGGAGGAGATGAGGGAAGATAAGGGAAACTAAGGGAAGCACCTCACAATCTATTTTTAAATTTTTCTTCATCCAGTGAAAATTAATATCTATGATAAATTTATCAACTTCTAATTAATTAAGCTGGTGAATTTATACCTTAATTGGAAAGGAATGAATAAAAAAAAATAAGAAAAATTGTAAGAATGGGTAAGTTTTAAAATTCTTTTGATGTGAAAGAAATATTTTTATACATATCAATTTAGGGGGCAAGGAAGGAAAGATAATCACTATATATTTTTTCCCAATTTTATTCATATTTAAAAATATTAATTTTCAATCAAATTAATATCTAATTTAAAAAATAAAAATATTTTTATAATTTTATATATTTAATTTCCATTAACACATGTTTCAACTTTTTTTATCTTCAAAGATAAAGATAAAGATAAAGATAAAGATAAAGATAAAGGGAGAATAGGTAGTATACCTGTTTTATTGCCCCACTCTTCTCCGTGCAAACATATAATTGTGAGGAGGTGCGACTGTCTCATCTGGGAATTTAAAAAAAAAATTAATAGTATGAAACATAAATATAAATTAAAAAGTTTATTAAATATATAATAATAAATATATAAATTAAATGTAGAACATAAAGTTGTTGGATTGTAATAGTTGTAAACAAAAGTTTCATATTAAAAACACATAAAATAATCATGAACTTATAGGAACAGATATCTCTATTAGTATAAAATCTTTTGAATAGATCTTAAAAATAAAATCATAAGGATTTAAATTCAAAATGAATGATATCATAAGATCTCTGAATTTTTTTAGCTCTAACAATTAAAATGATCATAGACTTGTAAGGGAAGATATCTCTATTAATATAAGACATTTTGGATAAAGACAAAAAAAAATCATATGAGTTTAGACTGGGCAATATCATATTATTATAGATATATCTGAATTCTTTTAGTTCTAACATAAGTTAGGGTGTTAAATTATAATTGAATCAAGCTCGAACTAAATCTAATAAGTAGGCACAAATATAATAATTATATTGGTTCAAACTTCAAATTAAGATTGATTTAAAATTCATTTAGTTAAATTATGACAAAACTAAATTTAAGGTTTAAATGAGTTCAATTGAATTAAAATAAATTATGATATTTTGTTAAGAAAATTAAAAAAAATTCATATGTCATCGTCAATATAAGAATGTTAAATATTATGCGAAAATTTTGAGTTATAGATAAACTTTGAAACTAATGGATTGTCATTTCAACTTAGAACTTAGGACTAAGATTAAAATTTTCAATCTAAGTTTATTTTTGGCTCTATATTTAAAATTTAGACTTTAAATTGTAAAATCCGACTAATATTAATGTTTATTTTTTAAAAAAATTTCCCCTCGTTTAAAATCCTAGCTACGCGGACCAGTTTTGACTGCCTGGTGAAGGTTCACAGTGAAGCAGTAGATTTGCAGCGCTGGATCCGTCGTCGTCGTGATGGAGATCCAGTTGAAGGCGTGTTTCACGCAGCGTTCCCGGCGGTTTTAACTGAAACCTCAGATGATAGGCGGATCCCGAAGAGTTAATCCTGGTGCTGGCGTGCTGGTCGAGGTTAGATATAACGATTAGGTTCTCTAAGTAAATAATTAGACATTTATGATTTTAATTTAAGAACATCTTCTATTAGGAGTGTAAATGAGTTAAACCGTTCATGAGCTATTCGAAGCTCGATTCAATAAAAGTTCATTTGAACTCGTTTAATAAAGCTCGTTAAGATAAATAAATCAAGATCAAGATTCATAATATTCGACTCGTTAGCTCGTGAACATGTTCGTTAAACTCATAAATCAACTTTTAAATAAAAAAATAATAATTTTGATATTGAATTTATAGATTTTACACTCTACTTATGAAAAACATAGACAAATATATTAAATTTATTTATTAAAATAAAATTATAAATTTTAACAAGAATATTATAATTTTTAAAAAATATATAATTTAATTTTTAATGAATATTTAAATTTATAATTTATATTTATTAAACTTGTTTAAGCTCGATAAAAATTCGAATATATTCGTGAGCCATAAATATATTCGTTAAATAAAGCTCAAGTTCAGTTCGATTATAAACGAGTCAAACGTAAACATCCAAGAGTTCGGCTCGACTCGACTAGATTACATCCCTATCTTCAATCATTAAAGTTCTAAATCCATTTTTTTTAAGATCTTAATATGTCACATCAATAATATAAAAATTTATTAAAATATCTTTAATAATTAAAGTTCTCAATTAATTTTTTTATCCAATTCATATAACATGAACTACATCACTTCATACATATTATATCAAATTTGAGATAAAAGAACTTGTTTATATTTTTACTACTGTTTTTAAATACTGTAAGATATGATAAATTTAAAAAAGTTTGGATAGTAGTAAAAAAATTTTAAAAACTAAATTGACCATCTTCAAAATTAATAGGCAAGAAAAATTAATTTGCATATAGTTTATATTTGAACTTGTGACTTACAAGCTAACAATTCCTACTCATACTTTTCATGTATATCCCTTTGCCTCGGCACCTGTAACTCATTCCAAGTAATGGCAAACAAAATAAATTATATGATCCTCTGTTATTTAATGACTATTGTTTACCATACTTTTACGGATTTAGTTTTTATTTATTATTAAAAGGACAACCTTTATTATATTCTATATCTCTTTTGATGATAAATCATACCATCAAAAAGGGTCTGCTTGACCATTCCAATAAAAAAAGACGTTATTCATTTTTATTTAAATATAAATAATAATATAATAAAAAATAAAATTCAATAACATACAAAAATTTATATAATTGATTTCACTTGGTGGGATAGAAGTCTTGAACTAGCCACTAGCTGCTGGTGGTGAAGTATGCATAAAAAATCAAATTTGAATTCGATTAGGTAAAGAAAAAAAAGTTAGGTGGGTATAATTTAATAATTTAATTAAGGGAAAAATATTTTTAATCTCCCTTTATGTTCTATCAAGTTATATTTTACCTCTTGTATTTAAAAAACAACACTTAATCTTTTTACCAAAATCAAATGTATAAAATTATAAAAGATAATTAGGTCATTATATTTTTGATAATATTAAGAGGAAAATAAATATATTGAATTTATGTGGAAAATAATTATGTATATCTTCGGGGTTGATTCCTTAATTATTAATTAGCTCGATCGATGGTATACACAGACAGAAAAATATATATAAGGATAAAAAAAATATAGAAGCATCTAGTGATGGTGCTCCTCATCACTCACTCTGAACTATGATTTATGCCAATTTGTTGGTGCATTTGCTCTCGGTGTCGTACAAAGCAAAACTTGTCAGTTGAAGTTTGACATTGTCTGTGTTACCCTCTTTGATAGTAAAATCAATGATGAATTCAGACGTGAGGTTCGCGTGCTTAAATGAGAAAGCAAAAGAGCTCAAAGAAGACGAAGAAATTTTGCATCCGCGTAAGAAAAGAAAATTATACCTTCATCTATTTTTACGGAACCTTATATAATTATGGACAAGGTCAGATCTAAACTTTTAAATTTATGGGAAAGTGAAAAAAATAATTATTATACATTGTATTTAAAGGCTGCGCAGCTGAGATGACGAAAATATATATTTTAAACTACTTAATTTTATTTTCTCCATATAATTAAGTATTAATCTTTATATATGGTTGGAAATTACATATAATTTATTAATTTTAATTAGTAGCAATCATGCACATGATGAAAATATCAATTAGGATCTTGAATTGTCTAAAATTAATTTAGATATCAACAAAGAAAATATAAATGGACGTAAATTATCAATAAATTCAATAAAAAATTTTCCTATTAAGATTATCAAAAAATATCAAAAGACAAAGCCATAATTTTCTTTTATAACTTTTTTTTACGGGATTAAATATTATTTTTAAAATAAAAGAAGTAAAATGCTACTTATAGAAGAAAATAGAAGGGAGTTAAAGATATTTTCCTTTTAATTAATGGTAAAATAATTTAGTTGTTGCACAATTATATGATTCTCCTATATTATTAAAATACTCGTTTATTATATTTTTATTTATATTTAAATAAATTTTATATTATTTTATCTTTTCTTCTATGTTTTGCTAAACATAGTCAGATAAAATTGGCTCATTTACCACTAGGGATGAAAATTAAGTTAAAATTAAATTGAAATAATCCAAACGAATGAAACTGAATTTTTTTTAACTAATTGAATCGACTAAATTTTAAAAAATAATTATATAAATCAAACTAATAAAATATGATCCAAATTAATTAAAAATTTCTAATTAAGGTCTATAAATTCAATTTTATATAATAAAATTTAATTTCGGTCTAAAAAAATAAGATCTAAAAATTTGATTTGGTAAAAAAAAAAATAGTTTATTCGATGTATTCAGTTTAACCGAATAAGAAAATATAAAATCTAATTTGAACCAAATTAATCGAATTAATTAATATTTTTTTAAAAAAATGAAATTCTAAAGAAATCAAACTGATTCTAAAATTCAATCCGTCTCCGTTCTCCTGCTAATCCGTTCAAGGGTCAATACGAATGAGATAAATCACGGATGATTACTAATCCTTAGAATAATGACTAATACATAAAAAAAAAGCATTTACACTTTATCAAAATTTAAACCTCATATCTTAAAAGATGATTATTTTGAAGCCCCTGGATGTGGTGATAAAAGAGTACATTTTTTAATAATTAGGATTTAATTTCCACGTATAACACATTTATGACAATTGAACTATTGGTATCGCCATACCAGGAGCCACCATAGTTCCTAAGAAAGGTAAATCTATCGCTTCTTACAAAATTGCACTCATTTTTTTTGTGTGTTTGTCATGTCTTTGCCCTATTTGAAGATTTTTTAGCTTTTCGGTGAATCTCTTGGAGTCCTAACTACTAGATTGATAGCTATAATGCAAAACTAGTTATCGAGAGATCATTCTTATTTGTTGCTCATCTCACCTTCGTCGTCGATATATTATTTTCCCGGGTAATAAAATTAAAGTTGGTGAATATTTTAAATTGACGTCAAAAATGGCTTGTGTTCTTTTTAGATATTTTTTTATGAAATAATCTACACTCGAGGACTAAAATATGCAAAACAATGATTGATGACATATAGCTTGAATCTAGATGGAGCTTTCCTAAGAGGTTACTTGAGTTAATTTTGAGAGTGTTTGGTTAAGGGTTATTTTTGATAACCTATTATCCATCCAACGTTATGAGTAAAAATCCTGTTTGATTTTGATAATCGATGATTTTTAAGAATGATGTCCGCTACATCATTATTACATCAGTAAAAGGGAGAATTTGGTTTTTGACAATTACCTTAGAAATATGTTGTTTTTGATGATTTCGGACACTACAAAAAACTATTGAATTAGGGACAAAATTTAGGGATAAATATTTTTTATTCCAAATATGTAATAAATTTAACGACAAAAAATTATTCATCCTAAATTAATAACAAAATTTGCAACCAAATATTTTCCTCGCAAATTAGCAACAAATAAAATTTTATCACAAAATCCATTGCCAAATAACAACAAAATTTAATTTTCGTTCCAGATTCTATGATAAATAAAATATTCGTTGCCATTTTTGCAACGAAAATAAGATTCATTGCATATTTTACTACGAATTAATAATTCATCGCAAAAGCTTAATATTTAAAGAAGGTAAATCTGGGACGAATCCAGAATTCTTAGTTTCAAACACTAATAGTTAGTTTACTTGGGGGAGCGGAAACTAAAACTAAGGAAAAATTTTCGCAGTGGAAAAATTTTGTCGTTAATTCATTAAAATTTTTAGATGGAAGAGAAACGCAATCCATCAACGGATGGTTTTGGAGTCAAAATCAATCACTTGAAAATCGGACGGAAAGCAGCGGATGGGGAAAAAATGACGCATGTATCTCTTTTCATTCACAAAATTACACCATATACCAAAACAATATAACACATGTACCCTTTTTAACTCATAAAATTACACTATGTATCTAGAAAAATGACGCATGTACCTTTTTTTATTTACAAAATTACATTGCATGAATCCACCTTCCTCTATCAAGATAAACAAACATGCAAAGGAAGGGATTTCTTCACCCTTTCTTTTCTCTTCCTCCGAGGATAATTTTCCATTATAGATTCTTTTCCTTTCTTCATCCGCGCTTCAGAGTAAACAGAGCAATATATTGACCTAAAGATCTCCAAATGACATAAAACAAGTTTCCATGTGTTTGTTTTGTTCTTCTTATTATATAAATCTCCTCATACATTATTTTGACCCAATATATTTAGAGTGGTGATTTTTTTTAATACGAATATGACCAATTTGACCTAATATTAAAAAATTACAATATAAACATGATAATCAAATATATTTTTTTTATAAATAAATATAATTTATTATAAAAAAATGACTACATTCAATATATTGGGTTAAAATTATGGATAAATGTATTTTTATAATCAAGAGAATAATATGAATACATAAAGAATTTATTTCACGAAATTATGATATCTCTAGGTCCATATTTAGGGTTTCTGATTATTTTTTTTTAAATCTGGAATGAATCATGGATTCATCCCTAAATTGTCAACAAATCCATAGATTTATCCCAAATTTGGGGATGAATCTTTGGATTCGTCGCCAATTCTGGGATGAATCCAGAATTCATCCTAGAATTGAAAAAACAAAAAAAAAAACCATAAACCTAAATATGGATCTAGAGATCTTGGAATTTCATGAAACTAGTTCCTATATGTTTGTATTGTTCTCCTAATCATATAAATATCCTCAGACATAATTTTATCTATTATATTTTTTTCATAGAAAAGTGAAATATATATAGTTTACTACTAATTAAAAAAGTTATTATTCAACACATATAATATGTGTATCCAAAATCCTAAATATGGACCCAGAGATTTAAAAATTTCATGAAACAAATTCTCATGTATTCGTATGGCTTTCCTGATCATAAAAATGCCCTCATACATAATTTTTGACCCAATATATTGAGTGTAGTATTTTTTTTAACACGAATTAGGTCATATTCATGTTTAAAAAATCACTACACTCAATATATTAGGTCAAAATTATATATGAGGGATTTTTATGATAAGGAGAATAATACGAACACATGAAAATTTGTTTCATGAAATTTTGATATCTCTAGGTCCATATTTAGAGCTTCCGATTATTTGTTCTTTTTTATTTTATTTTTTCAATTCTGGGATGAAACCATGGATTCATTGCTAATATATAGACAAATCCAAGATTTGTCCTAGAATTGAAAAAAAAAATAATTGAAAACCCTAAATATGGACCTAGATATATTAGAATTTCATAAAATGAGTTCTCATATGTTTATATGGTTTTCCTGAATATAAAAAAATCCTCATCTATAATTTTAACCCAATATATTAAGTGTAGTGATTTTTTAACACGAATTAGGTCTAATTCATGTTAAAAGAATTACTACACTCAATATATTAAGTCAAAATTATGGATGAGGATATTTTTATAATTAGGAGAATAATACCAAGACATGAGAACTTGTTTCATGAAATTTTGATATCTCTAGGTCCATATTTAGGGTTTTCTATTTTTTTTCTTTTCATTTTATTTTTTTTAAACTAGGATGAATCATGGATTCGTCCCTAAATTGGCGACGAATCCCAGATTCATCCTAGAATTAACAAAAAATAAAAAAGAACAAATAATTAGAAGCCCTAAATATGGATCTAAAGATATCATAATTTCATGAAACAAGTTTATGTGTGTTTGTATTATTCTCTTATCATAAAAATCCTCTCATCTATAATTTTAACCCAATATATTAACTGTAGTGATTTTTTTAACATGAGCATGACCTAATTTTGTTAAAAAAAATGACTACACTCAATATATTAGGTCAAAATTATGTATGAGGAAATTTTTATGATCAGGAAAACAATATAGACACATGAGAACTTGTTTCATGAAATTTTGAGATCTTTGGGTCCATATTTAGGGTTTCAGACACACATATTATATGTGTTAAACAATAACTTTTTTAATTAGCAGTAAACTATATATATTTCACTTTGCTATGAAAAAAAGATAATAGATAAAAATTATGTATGAGGGTATTTATATGATTAGGAGAACATTACAAATATATAGGAACTAGTTTAATAAAATATCGAGATCTCTAGGTCTATATTTATAGTTTACGATTCTTTTTTTTTTTTTTTTTTCAATTCTAGGACGAATCTTGGATTCTTCCCAGAATTGGTGATGAATCCAACTATTTGTCTAAAAATTTGGGATGAATCCATGGATTCATCACTAATTTAGGGATGAAATCATGATTGGTCCGATATTTAAAAAAAATAAAATAAAAAAGGAAAAACATATGAAGCTTAAAGAAGGAAAACATTTTTTTAATTTTTTATTTATAATATATATTTTATTTATTCTTTAATTAATATTTTATAATTATAATTATTAATTTTTAAATATCATCACCAAATTGGGGATGAAAATTATTTTTGTTCTCAATTTGGGGAAGAAATTGGCGATGAAAAACCTTCATCGCCAAAAAAACGCTAAAAACCAACGCTTAACCTAATCCCCTTTCCTTATCCATTTGTATCTTCTTCTCTCCGCGACGGTGTCGGCAATAGGGATCTCCAGCGATTGTCTCGGTAAGTCTCTCTCTTCTCTCTCCCCCCCCCCCCCTCTCTCCCTTCTCACAATCAATGTCGGTGCTTGGGGGCAAGGAACAACCACCCCTGTCTGGGCCAAGCGTGGTCGCCCGTGACTAGCCGACTAATTCCTAGTGGTCGGTCTTGGTCGCGACTGTCCCCTGGTGGCCAGCTGTGGCCGCGGCTATCCCCTTGTCATGCCCTGAGGGTATACTTGTTCGTCAAACTGGATGGTACCCCTAGTGACAATATGAGAAGTACGATATTCAACTCAAATCAATCAATTTAAACATAGATACAAAATAAAAACGTGCTAACTTTTTAAATATCAATGCATGTATACATGAACTTGTAATCATACTAAATGAAATAGTTAAACTATTATAACGAAATTCAAATATTTGACTAGGAAATACAACCATAAACAAAGGCAGCAGTAAAACAAATCAAACGACTTGCAAACGATGAATCCAACTTGAGTGGGACTAGCAGTCAGGACCTCTGAGCGACACAATACATCCTATATATGCTAACCTAGAGGTCAAAGAAAAATAAAAGATAGTGAGTACAAAACACTCAGTGGGTATAAGAAGATAGTGCATTATACTACTATAAAGAGATCAAATGATGCAGTCTCAGGTAATAATACTTACTATAAAATTAAGAGTATCGATGTAAAATCATCTACTAAACAAATCATAACCAACAACACAATTCTTCACTAACCTTCTCCAACAAGTATAGGCAATATATCGGGAGTACATACAGTATAACCAACCACCTACATAAACTCAACACATAATAAGCATATAACAAACATATAACAAGTTCTGACTGTGCGCAAACTCATACTACCACTATCTGGTCTAGTGGGTAGTTAGGGTCACTATCTGCAAGCAAACTCATGCTTCCACTATCTGGTCTATGGGGCGATAGAGTGAGGTAGCTATTCTAGCTCCTCAGGTATTGACTACGAGTGAAATCATGCTACCACTATCTAGGTCTAGTGGACAGTCAGAGCGTATAAATGTCACTATCTGCGGATGAACTCACGCTACCATTATTTGATCAGCTATCTAACTACGGACTATGGGCAATAATATATTCTACCACTATCTGGTCTAGTGGGCAAGCTAGAGGTAAATGTATATACACAATAATAACCAAACCAGCTGAAATAATCATATCCAAAGGTAAAGTTCTACAAGCTACACTAAGATATCGCAAACATAATGACACAGGCATAAATAGTAATAAATGGTATGAATAGCAACGAGACTACATGGATGGGAAATAGACTGAATGTAAGGACAAGCAATAAAATATCAACTCAAGAAACAAATAGAGTGGAGTTAAGGTAAGTAGTAACTACTGTCTAATCAATAAATGATAATAAATAATCAAGCACTAAGATCAAAAAAACTATAGAAGTCAGTAAAAATTACCCACCTCAAATGTAGAGTGTCCTATCCGTCTTCACATCCAAAGGTCACATCGAGCACAAATCTTAAAAGTATAGGATGCAGAGCCAATCTAAATACTAGAGTAATTCTATTAATAATTTAGCTAAATATTAAGTTAATTAAACTAACTTAGAAGGTGCTTGGTATGCATTCGGCAATGAGAATGGTAATTCATTTTGATTGAGAGGTTAATGACAATGGGAATGATTGCTAGATTGATGGTGCTTGGTATATATACTGGAATTAGTATTATTTTCATTATTGTTACTTGATTTGCCTTAAATTATGGAATTGGAATCAACCAAAATTCTCATTTTACCCTTATAAGTAAAATATAAAAAAAATCGCACATATTCATGGACAAAACATTTTTATAAAAAAAAATAATACAGTGAGTATTTTTCTAACGTACAAAAGACATAATAGAACACAATAATTATCTTCAAAATAAATTATCGTCACATATTAATCAATTCTGTCAATAGTTTTGCATAATCAAAACATCTACCAAGATAATCAAAACAAAAGTGGAAGAAGCAAAAATATATTAATCAAATCCAACATCATCACAAGCATAATATTACAAACAAATGAGCACAAAATCTTCAACTTCAGAGGGATCCAAATTAAACAATAACTCAACCTTCACAAAATATTCACAAATTGCTTAAGCAGCCTTATACTTATTCCTACCAATGAACACATACTTATCCAACATCTCATGAACTTGTGGCATTTTTGGGGATTTACCTTGAACCCAAGGTGACATTGACTCAAGGTGTGAACTGCATAAATCCCTCAACCTAATCACTGAATAACTTGAAGTCAAAATCAACATTTTGCACAATAGAAGTCTTTGTCCTCTTCGAAGCTTTTTGAACTTTGTTAGCGAATGATTTCTTTTTCTCCTTAGAGTGAGATTCCCTTGATGTAACAAAAGGTTGTTGATTTGGCATTGAATCATCTTCAATTCCTTTTTAGTAACAAAAAATTATCATGTGATATGGTCAACTCAGCATCCACACCATTTATCATCTTTTGTGCAGCCATCATAGGATCTTCCACAATAAGGCATGTTGCTTGGGCTTTGCCATATACCATCTCTAACTCTAAAAAATAAGGGAATAATAAATTATAGAGACTTTTGGCATCCTTGTGATTCTGTCTAAAAGAAGGCCATAATAATCAATTTAACATATCCATAAACAGCATTATAATTTGAAAAAAAATAATTACTAATATATGTACCTTAATCCATTCAAGATACCACGTCGCTTCACAAACTATCTTCTTTTCGACATCATTCTAAGTACAACTACTTTGCTTGCACATTTCATTGATAGCGTGAAATTTTCTCTTTATGGCTTTGATCCTAGATTCAATGTGACTGACATATTTTGTAAAAGTTAGCAACTTTTGGATCATAATCTTTTTTATCTCACCAAGTAGTTGTTCTCGAACCCTTGATGTGCGTAGATTGTATACACTTGTTAGCATATTTTGATGCACATTCACATACTTTGAGCATGCTTGATCTATGCATTTTAGTATTTCTAGCTTTCCTTTTTAGCATATTTACTCTCTTTGTTCGGAGATATGCTTTTGTACATTTTTTGTATGCAGGAGTCGAATATGGTGAAGGATGCGTGTTCGAGGCCAAATCTGTAAGTAAAACGATAGAGGAAGCCATGATACCTAAACCCCACACGACCCTGCCATGGGGGTTGGCCCAGGCCGTGTGGAGATGAGAGGCCGTGTAGCTGCAGCAGAGAAGGAAGATGGTTTGGTCGTGTGAACCTCACACAGTCGTGCCAAGCTTTGGAGCCCAATAAAGCCTAGGCCGTGTACACCACTCGGCCATGTCAGTTTTCCAAAGACCAGAGAAGTTTCGGCCGTGTGTGCTACACGGTCGTGTGAGGTTTCCAGTGAGCAAGAGAGTGCTGGCCGTGTGCACCACACGGCCGTGCCAGGTTTCCAGAGGTGAAGGCAGTACAGGCCGTGTAGATCTACATGGCCGTGCAAGGGGGGTATTGGTAGAGGCAAGCCATGATCGTGTACCTCACACGACCGTGTGAGGTTGGCAGAGAGGAGAATGGAGCAAGCCGTGTGAATCTCACACGGCCGTGCCTCGGGGCCGTGTGACACCCAAACCCCTCTTCTATATAAAGCTTCCTTCTTGATTTGAAAGGGGATCTTCTCCCCTTTGGGAGAAAGGAAGATTTGGGTGATTCCTTCCATTCTTGGGTGGATTTCTGGGTGATCAAAGGGAAAATCTTCACCGATTCGACTCCGGAAGCATGGATTGGATCCGAAAACCGTTTTCATCATAGATAAGCCTTCTTTCTTTCCTTTTCTTGGATTGGGATCAAGAATGCTTGTAATCTTTATGTTTTCGGATTTCTTTCTTCGATTGATGGAGTAGTTTATCTTCGTTCTAGGATGGAGGGAGTATTTGTAAGGATTTCTTGATGTAAACTCTTGTGGATATGCCAATTTCTCATTTCTATATTTTTGTCCTGTTTTGTATCTATTTGATCTTGTGTGGAATGTTGTGGTTGTGCCTAATTACCATGCTTGATTGAGAGTTTGGATATCTTGTGGATCTTGTAGAGGTAATTCTTCATTTGATTTTTTGAGAGATCTTCGTGACAGGAATATGCCCGTGTAAGGACGTTTGAGGGATTATCTTAAAGGGGAAATTAGGTATTTCAAGAGGGTAGGATAGATTTATGCATTAATCTTTATATCTTGATGGGTTGATGAGCGATGGATTCTTATGTTGATTTTCTAAGGGACGCACGTGACAGGCAAGCCCGTGTAAGGACAAGATAGATTCATTCCTAATTGATCAAACTAGGTATGGATTTCAGTCCTAGGTCAGTTCTCTATTGCAAGAGAGAACCGACAACCTTCTACAAATGATGGACGATTAAGAAAAAGGATTTGGTAGATCATTTACATTGAACAACCTTACAAAGAAACCAAAACTCCTAGAATATCCCTTATCATTGCCTTTATTCTTGTTGCCTATTCTTTCATTCTTTTGTTTACTTTTCATAGTTACACTTAGACTTTGTCAATCCATTGATTTGTTGTCTAGCTAATTCGCGTTGAGATATTCTTAGTGCTTATTCCAGTCCCTGTGGATACGATAATCTTTTATATTACTTGTGATATTTCCGTACACTTGCGGAGGTCAACAACCCTCCATCTATTTTCCAAGGAGGATCGGTTGCCATATCCTGCAAACATCTTGTTAATTCCCAGCTCTCCTCTTTCGTCTAGAAAACTTTGTTTTTTCCTCTTCCTCGTGTTGCATTATTTCCCACAAATTCCTCAGGAGCACACTCCATCCTACAATGAAATTATAAGTATATCAAATTAGTTTGAAAGAATGTTAATGACACACAAAACATCAAGCTGCCAACTTTCAAAAAAGTAACCTATTGATGTAAGGTTGCAAATGTTGGTGCAACATCCCTCAGGTCAAGGTTGACCTAGTTGACCAAGCTTGAATCTTGGTTTGAGTTTCGATGTTTGACAATATAAGGTTGATTGAAGAAGAGTCAAGTAGGTCAAGGATGACCGGATACTTGACTGGGAAGTCCTAACTGGGATGTTAGGCAGAAGGAAAGACCTAGTGAGTAAAGCTAGGCAGTGGGGAAAATCCTGGTGAGTGAAGCCAGGTGAAAGACCTAGTGAGTGAAGCTAGGCGATTGGGAAAGTCCTGGTGAGTGAAGCCAGGCAGGAGAAATCCAGATGGGTCAAGGTTGACCAGACATCTGGTGAAAGTCAAGTAGGTCAAGGTTGACTGGATACTTGACTGAAAGTCCTGGTGAGTGAAGCCAGGCAGAAGGAAGTCCTGGTGAGTGAAGCCAGGTAGAAGAGAAGTCTAGTGAGTGAATCTAGGCAGATGGGAAATCCTGGTGAGTGAAGCCAGGTGAAAATCCTAGTGAGTGAAGGTAGATGAAAGACCTGGTGAGTGAAGCCAGGCAGAAGAGAAGTCCTAGTGAGTGAAGCTAGGCAGATTGGAAGACCTGGTGAGTGAAGCCAGGCACAGGGAAAATCCAGATGGATCAAAAATGATCGGACATCTGGTGTTGGGAAGTCCAAGTAGGTCAAGGGATTGACTGGATACTTGGCATGAGAAAATCCAGATCAGTCAAGATTGACCAGACATCTGGTGGAAATCCAAGTAGGTCAAGGGAGTGACCGGATACTTGGCACGAAGAGAAAAGTCCAAGTGGGTCAAAGGGATTGACCGGACACTTGGTGGGGAGTCCTGGCAGGTCAAGGGAGTGCCCAGATGCTAGGCATGATATACCAACAGGTCAGGGTTGACCGAATGTTAGTTTGAGAGGCTTGGGACTTGGTTTTGGGCAAAAACCAAGAGCTGAATCGATCAGTGGATCGATCTAGGCTTTTCCCAGCGAACAGAAAGCCTCTAGATCGATCAGTGGATCGATCCAGGCTTTTCCCAGCGAACAGAAAGCCTCTGGATCGATCAGTGGATCGATCCAGGCCTTTCCCAGCGAACAGAGAGCCTATGGATCGATCAGTGGATCGATCCAGAGGTCCCAATCGATCAGCCGATCGATTGGGACGCTACTGGTTCGCGCGATAAACGCTGGATCGATCCGTGGATCGATCCAGGCGTTTTACCATAGCACAGAGGCACTCTGAGTCGATCCGTGGATCGATCCAAAGCCTCCCTGATCGATTGTGAGCTTTCGAATCGATCGGGATCCGACCGTTGCGTCGTATTTGAGCTGCAGGCGTGCGATGGCTGCGGTAGAACTTCACGATTTCATCTCAGATCAACACAGCTATTTCTCTACACTTCTCTCAAGCTCAGATCGCCAGTTCTTGAAGGTTCTTGGAGTTTTCCCAAGTCAAGAGGCGGATCAAAAGTAAGAAGAAGAAAGCTAGGGTTAGGGTTTTCATTCCATATCTTGTAAGATATCTATTGTATTTGTTTCCCTTGCTTTCTTCTTGTATTGTGAGAGTTGTAAGGCTTCTCCGCCTTCAGTAGTTACTGAAAATGAGTGATTTCATAGTGGAGGGTGTGTGAGTGTGTGGATCCTTGGACTAGTCACCTCCTGTGAGGTGGATACCAAGTAAATCCTCTTGTTAGCGTTGTGTATTTTGTTTCTTTGTATTTCCGCTACACATCCTTGAAGAAACAAGCAACGAAGAGCACACGAAGAGCGCAACGAGCTATTCACCCCCCCTCTAGCTACTTTTCGGTCCTAACAAGTGGTATCAGAGCAAGGTCGCTCTTCACCAGAATCATCGCCGGAAGGGGCAAACAAAACAAGCAAAGCTAGAGGGTGAAGAAGTTGAAGCAAATTCATCAAAAGTCAAAGATTTCAAGAAGCTCAACTTCAAGATGCAATTCCAAGATGGACTTGGATTTGACACAAGGGTGGCTCCACCATACACTTCCACGAGCTTCGATTCTTGGAAATCAAGAATCAAAAATTTTCTTATGATGGAGATAGAGCAATGGTTTGCTCTTATGGAAGGCTTCAAGACTCCAACAAACTCAAAGGGCAAAGTTCTCAAGAGGAGCAAGTGGAGCCAAGAGCAAGTCCAAAGGTGCGAGGCCAATGACAAAGTGACCAAGCTTTTGGTCAATCTATTGCCAAGCACCATCCTTTGCAAAATTGGAGAATTTGAATATGCAAAGGAATTGTGGAGTAAATTGGCCAAGCTTCATGAAGAGATCCCCTCCACTGTACAAGAGCAAGAAGAATCCAGAGAGGGTGACTCTTTGGAGCAAGACCAAGAGGAGGACTCCGAGGTTGAGAGATACTCAATCTCCGAAGAAGAAGTCCAAGAAAGAGCTTCATCTTCAAGGGAGTGCAATGAAGAGAACAAGGAGGGAGCATACTCCTTGTTCCATGTACAAGATGATGAAGCCTCCACCTCTAGGATTGAGGGGGAGTGTAGATCAATGAACCCGGAGCAAGAAGAGGCATCCACATCCGGGTCAAGTGAAGAAGAAGAAGACGATACCACCTCCACAAGTAAAGCAAAATCAAATGGAGGAGTATCATCTTCGGATCAAAAGGAAGTCTCTACTTCAAAGTCAAATGAAGGAGCAAGTGTCACCCCTACACAAGAAGGTATAAATAGTTCAATTAAAAATAAAAACCATATAATATGTTTTGAGTGTAGAGAAAGTGGGCACTACAAGAGCAAGTGTCCCAACTTGGCCAAGAAGAAGGGTCAAGTGACATAAAAGGGCAAGGAGAAGCCCAAGGAGACCACCCCCAGGACAAAGAAGAGCAAGGAGCACATTGTGTGCTTCTTGTGTCAACAAAAAGGGCATTACCGAAGTCAATGCCCCAAGGGGAAGAAGATGGTCAAGGCTCAAGGAGGCAATAGTCAAGGGGGAGCCTCCAAGGTAAAGAAGAAGGTAACATTTATTGAGTCTATCCCTTTACGTTATGGTAAAAAGCATGATAGTTCTAATTTTTATCATTTTAATGCAATTTACCATAAGAATAGAAAGCATGAGGGCATTAAGGAAAAGCATGTGGCCCTACATGCCAAGACTACCCAACCTAGGATTAGGAAGATAGATAAAAATCTAGGCAATCACACTAAGGACCATAGTTATAAGCCTAGAAACAAAAATGCTCATGGGTGTAATGAAAAATCAAAATCTAAGGATTTAATGATAGAAAATCAAGTCTTGAGGTCAAGGCTTGATAAAATGGAAAAGACCCTAAAAAGGTTTGAAAATATCCTAAAAGGGCAAAATGAGCATAACCTAGGTTTAGGGGTACAAAAACCATCCAATGGCCATAGAGATTTGGGATACAAACCCAAAGCTAAAAAGGGTGTGCCTAGTTATCATAGGGTTCCATATAGTTATGGAGCAAACCCTAGGTCTAGAGGTCAAGTCAAGGATACAAGGGAAGATATCCCTAGAAGTATCTTTGCAACCAAAGTGACTAAGACTTCTAAGAAGCCTAAGAAAGTCACTAACAAGGTCACAAGGGAGGCTATCCCTAGAGATGACCTAGAAAATGTGACCAAGGCTTCCAAGAAGCCCAACAAGGTCACTAGGAAGGTATCTAGGGAAGTTATCCCTAGTGAGTACCTAGAGCATTCAAGGAGCACCAATAGGTGTTGGGTTCCTATGAGCATCTTCTCTACCCCATAGATGGGTTAGGGAGTGTCAACTCCGATTAGAAGGGTAGTTAACCCAACTTTGAGGAAATTGACACTCAAGGAGCATTTTCAGGGTTTTTGTTAACCTTTGAAAATGAAATGGAATTATTATTTACTCCTTGAAAGAGTAAAATGTGCCTAAATGGTTGAAAATTGATCTTATCTTAAAATAGCATATATTGGGAAAACCTAGAGAAATACCAAGTTGGGATTTTGGTATTCCCTTAGAAATTTAAGGCAATCCGTGCCTTGAATTATGTGATTATTTTTGAGGAAAAATGGAATATGCCAACATTTGAGGATATGCTTAATTTTTAAGTGGCATAAACAAATCAAGAGAAATATAAATGTCAATTTAGGTTTTGGCATTTCTTTGAAGCATTTAGGGCAATCTAGGTTTAACGTTTTAAGTTAAAACAAGTTGTATATTTTGAGTTAGCTAAGTGGTTAAGGATACTTAGATAGGTAATCTAGGTATGTTTTATTTATGCTAAACCTTGCCATGATTATTTGCCCATCATATGCCATGACATCATGTCTATTTTTGCATTCATGTTTTATTATGAAAAATCTAAAAATATCATGTCATGACATTCATACATCATGTAGTTATAGGATATTTTCTTTTGAAAATTATTTCCTTTTGATGTATGCCATAACATAATCATGCATTAAGTTTAAATTCCTTGTAATTAAGGACAAATGGCATTTAACAACACTTATTAACAAGTGACATCCTAGGTGGATGTCTAATATCTCTAAAATGCCTAGATAGATATGCATGATCCCTAGAATAGGGCAAAACCAAAATCTCACATCTCACAAGGACCATAAGTGACTTGTATGTGTTTTAGTGCACATTAGATACAAGTGAGATGTTAGGAAGGTGAACAAAACTCAAGATGTTGATTTAGTGCATTCTTTTGAGTTTTAGGTTCATCAAAACACATAGTTATGTATTTTCCCATCATTGGGAAAGCTAATGTACAAGTCATGTGCATTAAGCCCAAGGAATGTGATGGGATATTGGTTTTGAAAATTATTTTAAAATGCTTTTGGAAAACCTTGGTGAAGGCTATCTTTTGATAGTAATCACCATTGAATAGTTAGACACAAACTTAAAGAAAACGCTAAAGTTTTAGCAAGTTTTCAAGCTTGTGTCAATCTTTGAGAATATGATGTATTTTCATAGAAAACTATTTTTTCATGATAAAGTATGCCCTAAATAATGTCTACATGAAATTTCATGATTTTTGGATTTTTGTAGAATTTTCTAGGGGTTTCTGAAGTTGGCTGAATTTGAAATTCAGCAACTATCAGAGCTCCGATCGATCCATGGATCGATTGGAGTGTCTGAATCGATCAGTGGATCGATTCAGAAGGCAATTCTAGCGAGCAGAAGCTCGCTGGATCGATCAACCGATCGATCCAAGAAGACTGAATCGATCAGTGGATCGATTCAGCAGGGTTAAATCGATTGGAACCCAACTCCAATCGATCGAAGATGCTGATTTTGACTGGGAAAATTTATTTTCAGCATATTGAACCTATTTTAGTCTAGGTAACCATTCCTAACCCCTCAAAATACATTTGTATACATAAAAAGGGTGTTTTCATGTTGAAAACAAGGATGGATTGGTTAAGGACGACTAAATTGAAGTTTAGGTTGAGGTTTGTTTCAAATTTTGAACATTTGAACCTCAAAACTTCTAAATTTGGGTTTCCTAAAGTTTTAGAAATTCCAAGTCATTGTTGGTGCAATGACAGAAATTACCACCATGTCTTTAGGGGGAGGGACTCTTTAAAGACATGAAAATTATTTTTCATGAACCTTGGAAGGTGGTTAACCTTTCGTTAAGAACATGCTCAAGGTTGAGCGTTTGAACTTTAATGGGGAGTGGATATCCTCATTGTTCAAGTGGTTTCAAGTGGATAATGCTCAAGGATGGGCATTTGCATACATTGGGGGAGAATATAGGGTTAAGGATAATGAAGGGTATGGGACCTTCATTATCGTGTTGATCACAACGAGTGAAGTTGTGAACAACGATGAGCAACTTTTCAGGGGGAGAGTTTTCAACAAGTGAATTTGTTGATGTGTGCCCAAAAATGGGGCATGGTTTGATGTGTGCCAATAGGGGGAGAATGAAAGGGAGTAAGTTAGGCTTTCATTACCTAGAGGGAGTTTGCCCTCTTAGGGGGAAAATGAAGGGCTTAACTTATGTATTCATTACCTAGTGGCATGAAGAAGGTTTAGGCTATGGGATTAGCCTAACTTACATGTGGTATTGTAAGTGATAGTGTTGGTATTGTCAAACATCAAAAAGGGGAAGATTGTTGGTGCAACATCCCTCAGGTCAAGGTTGACCTAGTTGACCAAGCTTGAGTCTTGGTTTGGGTTTCGATGTTTGACAATATAAGGTTGATTGAAGAAGAGTCAAGTAGGTCAAGGATGACCGGATACTTGACTGGGAAGTCCTAACTGGGATGTTAGGCAGAAGGAAAGACCTAGTGAGTAAAGCTAGGCAGTGGGGAAAATCCTGGTGAGTGAAGCCAGGTGAAAGACCTAGTGAGTGAAGCTAGGCATTTGGGAAAGTCCTGGTGAGTGAAGCCAGGTAGGAGAAATCCAGATGGGTCAAGATTGACCAGACATCTGGTGAAAGTCAAGTAGGTCAAGGTTGACTGGATACTTGACTGAAAGTCCTGGTGAGTGAAGCCAGACAGAAGGAAGTCCTGGTGAGTGAAGCCAGGCAGAAGAGAAGTCTAGTGAGTGAAGCTAGGCAGATGGGAAATCCTGGTGAGTGAAGCCAGGTGAAAATCCTAGTGAGTGAAGGTAGGTGAAAGACCTGGTGAGTGAAGTCAGGCAAAAGAGAAGTCCTAGTAAGTGAAGCTAGGCAGATTGGAAGACCTGGTGAGTGAAGCCAGGCACAGGGAAAATCTAGATGGATCAAGGATGATCGGACATCTGGTGTTGGGAAGTCCAAGTAGGTCAAGGGATTGACTGGATACTTGGCATGAGGAAATCCAGATCGGTCAAGATTGACCAGACATCTGGTGGAAATCCAAGTAGGTCAAGGGAGTGACCGGATACTTGGCACGAAGAGAAAAGTCCAAGTGGGTCAAAGGGATTGACCGGACACTTGGTGGGGAGTCCTGGCAGGTCAAGGGAGTGACCAGATGCTAGGCATGATATACCAACAGGTCAGGGTTGACCGAATGTTGGTTTGAGAGGCTTGGGACTTGGTTTTGGGCAAAAACCAAGAGCTGGATCGATCAGTGGATCGATCCAGGAGCTGGATCGATCAGTGGATCGATCCAGGAGCTGGATCGATCAGTGGATTGATCCAGGCTTTTCCCAGCGAACAGAAAGCCTCTGGATCAATCAGTGGATCGATCCAGGCTTTTCCCAGCGAACAGAAAGCCTCTGGATCGATCAGTGGATCGATCCAGGCCTTTCCCAGCGAACAGAGAGCCTATGGATCGATCAGTGGATCGATCCAGAGGTCCCAATCGATCAACCGATCGATTGGGACGCTGCTGGTTCGCGCGATAAGCGCTGGATCGATCCGTGGATCGATCCAGGTGTTTTCCCAGAGCACAGAGGCACTCTGAGTCGATCCGTGGATCGATCCAAAGCCTCCCCGATCGATTGGGAGCTTTCGAATCGATCGGGATCCGACCGTTGCGTCGTATTTGAGCTGCAGGCGAGCGATGGCTGCGGTAGAACTTCACGATTTCATCTCAGATCAACACAGCGATTTCTCTACACTTCTCTCAAGCTCAGATCGCCAGTTCTTGAAGGTTCTTGGAGTTTTCCCAAGTCAAGAGGCGGATCAAAAGTAAGAAGAAGAAAGCTAGGGTTAGGGTTTTCATTCCATATCTTGTAAGATATCTATTGTATTTGTTTCCCTTGCTTTCTTCTTGTATTGTGAGAGTTGTAGGGCTTCTCCGCCTTCAGTAGTTACTGAAAAGGAGTGATTTCATAGTGGAGGGTGTGTGAGTGTGTGGATCCTTAGACTAGTCACCTCCTGTGAGGTGGATACCAAGTAAATCCTCTTGTTAGTGTTGTGTATTTTGTTTCTTTGTATTTCCGCTGCACATCCTTGAAGAAACAAGCAACGAAGAGCACACGAAGAGCGCAACGAGCTATTCACCCCCCCCCCCCCCTCTCTAGCTACTTTTCGGTCCTAACAGCAAATGTGCAAGCACACAGTGAAAGTAAAGCTCCAAAATAGAAAGGTATCTAAATGCAAAAATAGCAATATCACTCAAAGCAAGAACAACAAAATTAATGCCTTATTTCATTAGTTGCTTACGACGAATCAAATTGGTCAAATCATTCTCATTACACCAAAACAATCTACAAAGGAAAAAAGGATGGTGAGCCATAGTCTCAAGTACATGAACGGATTCACATAACAACTATAAAACACATTACTTCAATAAAGTGTCTGACAACAATATGGTTTCAATTTCTTTATGCATTTGTTATCAAGAGAAAACCCGAAAACCTATAAATATTTCTCCATCGTAACATTTGTACCCTATTTATATATAGTAGATGAACCCCCAAACACATCAACAAAGTAAGCTACGACTAATTTTTCTATTTTTATGTATGCACATCCAGCAAATTAAAAATTAGTGTTAACTTGCCGTAACGATGAATCTAAAAGAGAAGAAAAGAGATCTTCGCTATTGGCACCTGCTTGTACTAGAACTCAATGGTGTAGGAAAGTAGCAAGGTGTGAAATCTCCGGCATTCGACTGGGAGATGGAGACAATTGCAGTGGTGGGTAACTCGTCAAATATTCTCGGCAGCAGCTCCGCGATGTCCAGCTCTGACGGAAGCCTTATGTGGCAGATCGTGATTTCTAGTGAAGGGCGATTGGGAGGGGAGCAAAAGAGTAGAAAGAATAACCGGGAGGAAATAAGAGAAGGGAAGGGGGAGAAGAAAGGGGTAGCGACTGAGAGGAAGAGAAAAAGAAAAAGAAGAAGAAGAAGAAAAAGAAAAAGAAGAAGAAGAAGAAGAAGAAGGAGAAAGATGGAGGAGAAGAATAGAGGAGGAGGCTCGGGCGGGTGGGGAAGAAGAGGGGCGGAGAAGAGGCTTGAGTGACTTGGGGCTGGACTGTCTGAAAAAAGAGAGGAAGGAATGAGAAGGAATGAGTTTAGTGATAACCTAGGGGGAGAGGGGTTATGAAATCAGAGGTATCAAACCCTTATTTTGATTTCGATTCCCGTCTACGAAGCACCAGGAATGGGAATGAAACATATTTCATTCCTATTCTAGCCTCCTAAATCCGCCTACCAAGCACCCCATTAGTCAACTTTTAATCGATACCTAATCCATTATCCATTTTAATAATTCAATTAACCCTAACTGAGTTAATTAATCATTAATCAATTAATTAAACCAATCAACTAAATAGTTTATCATCAATTTCTAAATCAACAAATCAATATCCAAATTAATTACCTTTATTACTTAATTAGATTAATACTCAACTAATTATTAATCAATCAATTGATCAATACTTTAATTAAACCACTTAATTATCTAGTTAATGTAATCACCTTAATTAATCAAACTTATCAATCAACCTATCAATTCATCTATCTATTAATCAAACCATGAAACTGTTAATCAAATATTTAAATCAACCAACTATTTTCCATTAATAATTAATTATCTATTAATCAATTATCTAACCTTTTGATTAAATTATGTATTTCATTGGTTAATCATACTAAACCTTAATTAATAAACCTAATGTAAACCTTCTCTCATCTTCTTGACGGCACTATGGTTTATAGAGGTAGGTTGTGTTAGATTTTGAGGGATATACTAAGGCAATCGCCTTACGATTTTTACTAAATATAGATTTACTATTTGAGTGTATATTATATGTTTGATTGTCTTAAACTCATTTACTGAATGCCTGTAATATAATTCATAGCCTGAGAGAAATTGTGATTGGATCACAACTAGTGATTATCTCTATATGTGCAATTATGAACGTATTGAAATTTTCCTAGTCGTCAAATTGATGCATTCGAGCATCATCAATTCTGTAAGACTAGCATGTGTTATACTCCTTGGTTCGGCCAAGCAGCTATTTTCTCACTGGCTAGAGACATTGGGATGTCAAGAGTTAAACGTGGATGTTGGTTATGGTAACTAGTTCATTGGAGTGACTCGCTGTAAGACTTCATATAGTTATCTACATATATATAGATATGTCTGTGAAGTTCTTACTACAACATAAGTGCAAGTTTCCTTTAACTTGAGGTATACAAGTCATCTTTGTCATGGAGACTTATACTTTGACATTTTAAGCAAGCACCTCATTGAGGTGTGGACTCGGGATGATTGGGTATAAGTCGAAATGTCCAAAGATGTTTGGATAGCCCACAGAGGTTTCACCGCTCCTTACGAGGAGACGTATACCCTATGGCTATTCGTTAGGATTATTACTCAAAGTTTTTGGTTAAAGAATCACATATTAAGAGTGCGAGACTCTTAGACACATGTACTAGTAATTTGAATCCGTAGAATGATGAAGTATTACTTAGGCTAGGTGTGACCTAGTCAATCTAGTGGAGATAGATACATATACCATATCCTAAACCAAGTGGGTATAAGATGAGTGAAAGGAATAAGGCATGACTCAATGTAGTTGTTGAAGGGTTTAGAATTAGTTCTAAGATCAACTATGATTTTCGGCTAATTGGGGATCATGATGTACTACTAGGTGTCACTCATAATCACTCTATAATTACGTAGTTAATTATGGATAGCTAAGATAAATTGAAAACCTATTAGGTCGCATGCACTAACGAGTCTCTAAAAGACGGAAAGCAAGTTAAAGAATATGATTCTTAGATCAAGAGATAAATGTCTGGTTGGATCATATATAAGACAAATATGGAAATATTTGTCATGATGGAAGAGCGGATGGAGTACATCTCTTATGGTAAAGTTGAATCATATTTGGTTTAATCATGAATTAGTCATGAACCAACTTGGTTTAGTTGTGAACTAAACCAAGAGGTTAATGGGTTAATTTTTGATTAAGAGACAATGGGTTGGATTTAGGCTTCCTAATCAAACTCATTAAAGAAGATTATATATGGATGTAATTAGGAGAGAATTAGATACAAATTTCATTATTTGGTTGATTAACTTTTGGAAACCCAATCATCCTCTTCCTCTCCTCTCTCTCCCGCCACCAACAAAAGGGTGCTCCCTCTTGTTGCTGTGACCACCACAAGGGAGAAAAACTCTCCCTTGTGTGCTTCTCTTCTTCTTCTTCTTGATCCCTTTTCTTCGCTCGTGGCTAGTAACTTCTGAAATAGAGGCTTGTACTCAAGAAGTTGTCTTGAGGAGCTCAGCGTGAATATGAATAGAGGCAAGGTTAAATAATGTCACTATAGTTGATGCCCTTCTCATTACAGGTTATCCGTAAGGTATACCTAGCGTAAATTTACTTCCCGTAAAATTTTAATTATGCGATCATGTTTGACATGTTGTATCCTTGTATGCTTGTGGTGTGTGTGATGTAATAATTAGGAATTATTATTATTTTATTTTTTGCTACACATGTTTATGAAATATGTTCTAGCACGCACCCGCATCGGGTATATCCCAATAGGTTGGCGTCCATGGCAGTGCCAATGTCGACATTTGCAGGAAAACTAGCAAGGGTGGCGCCATGGCTATTCGCAACAGATGGGCTACACATAGTGATGGCTACGAGCTTTTGAGCAGCGGTATGCCTTTAGGACGGCGACTCGGGACAAGAAGTCAAATGTCAAGGGAGTCATTGTCGCAGGAAGCTGTGTATTGAGTCAGCAATCACGGGCAGGTGGTCGCGGTGGGCTGCGACAGCAACGCTATGCACAACGTTAGCAACACACAGCGGCGAACTCACGACAGTGGCATGCATGCAACTGCTCATGGAGGAAGGGTGGAGACAGGGTGATGATCAGCGATCCAAGAGATAGGAGGCTGATGCGGCGATCTAGTAGCGGTGGGGGAAAGAAAGGCATCTTGTGTTGGTGATCGCTCGTGACAGGGATCCTTGTTGGTCATTCTTAGCGACCAGGGGGGGGGGGGGGGGGGGGGTTCTCCTGGGGATGGGGGGGCAATAACAAGGAAGCGTGGCACTGACGGTGGGGGTTTGTAGACAGCCAACACGGCGAGGTCACAGGGCATCGTGTGTGCGCCGAGGGAAGAAACAACGGAGAGGAGTATATAAAAACATAGGTTTTGATTAATGAAAACCTATGTTTATTTCAATCAACTCTTAGCTTAAATAGGGTACTCTCAAACAAACTTTTCTGTTACCCCTTTATCCCCATAAAATCTAAAATGACTCATTTAAAATCCAAACAAAATTAATAAAATTTTATAAATTCACATAAACATATTTCCTAATTAATTATCCATTTTTGTATTAATATTTTTCTAAATAAATTCATTTATTTCCAATTTTTTAAATTGTTTTAATCTACATTTATTTTTGATATTTTACACCCTTGGTGGCCGGCGATGGTCGTGACTAGTCCCTAGTGGCCAGCACGACCGGCCGCCTGACCCCCGATGGCCGGCCATGGCTGCGCCTAGCCGAGGTTGCGGCTAGCCCTGGTGGACGACCATGGCTACGAGTAGCCCCGGTGGTCAGCCATGGACGCAAGTGGGCCAGCTAGCTATAGTGGTCGTGGTTGGCCCCGATCGTAGCGGCTGCCCCTAATGACCGCGACTTCCCCCGGTGGCCTGGCTGCCCCTAATGGTCGCGGTTGCCCCGGTGATTAACTATAATGCCTTAGATATCCATAACTATAACGTCTTAGATGTCTGATTTGATTTTTTATATTATTGTTTGATATTTTGAATTATTATCATAAGGTACTGTCTAAATTTGTAATGTTGTTTGTGTAGGTCTCATTATGCCATGAGCTTAATGTAGTTGGAGATACTTATTTGTTCACCTATTTTCGGTATTTCTAAGTTTATTACTATACAATTACTTATCATTATATAAATTTAATAGCAATCAATTACGTTATGTTGATTAATTGTAATAGATCCAATGTTTACATAAGAGTTCCTATAGATTTTCCCTGTAACATGTTAGTACTGGCATGATTAATCTCAAAATTTCATCTACCAAACACAATGTGCTTAATTCTACGTTAATGCTAGTAATATATTATACATATGCATTTTTCTTCAATTTGATAAGGTGCTCTTTGTTTCTTTGTCTTCAATTTAGATTTACATGTAGTAGTTTTTAATAATGTTTTAATAAATAAATATAGGCAAAATACAGAATGAAAGAAGGTGGATGTAAAAAAGAATTTACCTAAATGTCGAGGTTTAATTGATGAGTTTATAACTGGATTGAACCAATTTTTGAATTTTACAACTTGTAATATTGAGTATATGGATGGCAATAAGATAAGGTGTTCATATAGAAAGTGTCACAATGACAAATTTTTACCCTCCAATAAAGTTGAAGAACATCTTTGTAGATTTAGTTTTACCCCGAATTACTATAATTACACATCTCATGGTGAACCGTTTATATCTGATGAGGATTATGAATGAAACATACAAGTCTCAATTAGTGGTGATCAGAGTTATTATAATCAATTAATGTATATCAAAGGATGGTAATTGATGCAATAGGTCAAAATTTCATTCCTGAAATGCATGATGCAAGTTCTAATTTTCCTCCAACAGTTGAACAAATGTTTACTACTTATACATCACTATTGGAGGAGCCAGAAGTACCAAGTGTTGATGAAACATATCGTAAATTTCAAGAAGTGTTAACTGTCATAGATGAACCATTATGGGACGGTTGTGATAGTCATACTAAATTATCTCTCACCACATGATCACATATTACCTCCTGATTTTTATAGTATGAAAAAGTTGGTGAAAAAATTAGGTCTTCTGGTGGAAAGAATTGATGTTTGCAGAGATGGTTGTATGCTATACTAGGGAGATGATGCAAATGTAAATGTTTGTAAATTATGTAACCAAGATGGGTACGAGACTACCAGAAGGAGTCAACAATGATGTAAATCATATAGTCAGTTGTTTTATTTTCCTTTAATTCCTAGGTTATAAAGACTTTATACATCAAAGGCAACTGCTGAACACGTGACTTGGCATGCAACTCATCAAATAAAAGAGGGGCTAATGTGTCATCCATCAAATACAGATACATGGAAAAATTTTGATAGAACATATCTAGAATTTGTAAAGGAGACTCGAAATATTAGATTATGTCTTTGTGTTAATGGATTTGCTTCATTTGGCAAATATGGAAGAAATTATTTGTTGACCAGTTATCTTATCTTCGTATAATCTTTCACCTGGGATGTGCATGAAAACACCTTATATATTTTTAACATTGGTTGTGCCTAGCCCACAAAATCAAAAGAAGTTAATAGATATTTATATGCAACCTCTGATTGTAGAACTAAAACAACTATGGATGAAGGTATTCCTACATACGATGTTCATATTAATTAGATGTTTGTATGAAGTCTTCTCTTCTTTGGACCATAAATGACTTTTCAGCTTATGGTATGTTATCGGGTTGGAGTACCGCTAGGATCTTTGGATACCCAATATGTATGGAGAAATCAAAGTTAATCAGATTGAAACACGGGAAGAAGCCGAGTTATTTTGATTGTTATAGACAATCTTTACCACTAATGTATGTAGAATATATCTATTTTTATGCATGCTTTAACGCATATTCACTTGCTTTTGTTGCTTATGTTCGATGCATTTTCACCCCTATTTGTCATATTTTTAGCATAATTACACTTTTTGTCAGAGATCTTCTTTTGTTTGGATTTTTATCAATAGAATATATGTTTGGAGTAAAAATAGTGTGAAACGTGCTTCAGAGAGATAAAATAAGAAGAGCAGAGTTTCAGCCATGTGGTTTCACACGACCGTGTCTCTTCTCTCGTGAGCAAGCAACAGACGACCATGCCATTCATTTAGAGAAGAGGAAGACTCTAACTGTGTGGCTTCAGACGGTCGTGCCATTTCACCAGAGCTCAATCAAACCTTGGTCGTGCCAAAAGGCACAATCATGCCAAGTAAGCAGAGCCGAGTAAAGCCACGGTGGTGCCAAAAGGCATGGCCATGCCACTTAAACTGAGCGGCTTCAAGCCCTAGCCATGCCAAAGAGGCGTGGCTGTGACACGGGTCGTTCTCTGGCCCGTACCCTGCTCTATTTAAGGGGAGTTCTTCCCCTTTCTCAAGGGAGGAAGGTTCTGTAGGTCCTCGGTCAGCCGACAAGAGGAGGGCAATTGCCATGAAAAAGCAAATAGACCTTTCTCGATCTTTTGAAATAATTTAGACAAACACTTGTATAAAAAAATAATAAAATAATTAATAAAACAAAGAGGCACAGAAATTTACTTGGTTTGCAATCAGAAAATTGCTAATCCAAGACTATGAAAAGCTCACTAGAATTCTCCTTCAGACGGAGCAGCCTCTTACAACGTTAACAGCTCACAATTAAAGTAGTAGAACAGAAAATGAATTTGTGTAAAATTAATGATCTAAACTACTAAGACCAGGGCTCTATTTATAGCCTGTTGGCCGAATCTGACAATTTGCTGACATGGCAGCTCCGAGAGCCTAGAAGGGCTCTGGGCGCCTGGGCATGAATACAACTTTATCCATGTTGCAACAATTCGTAATAACTCGATCTGGATAACTTTATTTAGTCCGGGCGCCCGAACCGTGCTTGACATGGCCCATTCAAAGCTCATCAAGGGAGGCTCCCTAGGGCTGCCCTAGGGGGTCCGAGTGCTCGGAGCACCTCCGGCGCCTGGAGCATCCGGGTGCCTGGAGTTGCTCCAGGCACCTAGAGCAATCAGCCTTCGTTGATTGTTCTTTTCTCCTCTGTTCCAGCTTCATTTTCTAGGGTGATTTTGTCCATCCAGAATAGGGCTCATCCAAACCTATTTTCCGACATTCTCCTCGAGCAAGCTTCCGCTCTGGCTTCTCGCCCCTCAGAAATATTGTACGCTTCCTTCTCATCCTTCATTGTACTCATAAAAATTAGGTTAATTTTTTTCTTTATTTAAAATATAATGGTAATTTTCTAAAAAATCAAGTTTTTCAAAATACATATCCGAAGAATTTTAAATTATGATTTTTCAATCAAAAATTTTAAAAAATTAATCGAGGAAAAATTCTAAAAAATTTAATACTGAGAGATTTTTCATTCAAGTAACAGAGGAAAGAATTTAGCAATAAATGTCAACAGTAAGCATATAAAATTAATTTTGCAAGTGAAATTAATATTCCTAAACATAAAACATTTATTTATACTAAGCAAGATTTTGGGGTCTGAAATAAATTTTTACCTACATGATTGATAAGAAATTTCTTTGGAACATTTTTTTTTGATACTTTTTAAATTTGTCCCTTATGATATTTAAGATACCAATTTAGGCTTATATAATTTATCCGAGAATTTTGATTAACACATGCAGAATTTCTTAATTTTTTAATTTGATCCTTCAATTTTTTTATTTTCATCCTTTAATATATCAACATTTCTAACGGACATGTATTTGCTAAAATTATTTTTAATTTTAATATTTCCTTTTTCAAATTATTATTTTTAGATTTAAGTTTATATAATGATCTAGTCATAGATTTAATACCAATATATAATTGGTCAGGAGGTAGTAAGCATACCTCACTTTCCAGATCCGCACTAAAGTTTGTTTCTTCCTCCTCGCTGCAGCTTTCTTCTGAGGAGCCTCCTCCTTCATCTATGCTCTCCTCCTGGTGACTTGCCATCAGTGCAGGTCTAGTGTACTCCTTTATATCAGATTTTGATGATGACTCGTCCCAAGTCACCTTCAGGGTTTTGTGCTTTGTCGTGCTTGGACCTTTCTTGTTGTCCTTCTTCTTTAGCTTTGGGCAATCCTCCTTGATGCCCCCCTCTTCATTGTAGTTATAACATCTTATCTTCCTTGCTCTTCTTTTCTTCACCTGCACTTGATTAAATTTATTAGATCTAAAGAATTTCTTAAATTTCCTTACCATATATGCTGATTCATCATCATCGAGGAAAGTGTAGGTGTTTGATTTATCCTTCTTGGCTTTTAGAGCAATGTTATTAGATTTTTCTATTTCTTGAGTATCTACACATTGAGACTCGTGAAGTTTAAAAGTAGAAAATAAGCTTTCAAGAGTATTTACCTCGAGGTCCTTAGAGATGCAGTAAGCATCTACTAAGTCTGACCACTCTTGAGTTCTCAGAAAGGCGTTAAGTGCATACCTTAAAGAGTCACAATTTATTACCTTTTCTTCGAGATTATTGAGCTGGGTGATCAGATCTTTAATCCTCGCATGGAGTTGGGTTACCTTTTCTCCCTTGTTCATCCAGAGGTTCATCAATTGGCTTTGGAGGATGTCCCGCTTTGTTAGTTTGGCTTCCGAAGTATCCTTGTGAAGCTCTAGGAATTTTTCCTAAAGATCTTTGGCAGAGTCATAACTTTTGATCTAGTTGATCTCCCGGGGCGGAAGCACACTAAGCAGATGGAACTCTACTTTTTCATTAGCCATGAAGTCAGTTTGTTCCTTCTTTGCCCATGTGTACTCTTCTTTCTCAGCTCCATGCTGATCCTTAGGTGCTACAAAACCATATTTTATAGTTAATAAGATTTTAAAATTGATTTTGAAGAATACCTCCATGTGCTTTTTCCATATTGCGAAGTATCCCTCAAATTTCGACAAATAGATGCTGGATTCAGCCATTTCTTTTAATTCGGATGACGGTTAGTCCTTCTGAAACTAGCCTGGCTTCGATACCAAGTGTAGGTCCTCGGTAGGCCGACAAGAGGGGGTGAATTGGCATGAAAAAACAAACAAAATTTCTCGATCTTTTGAAATAATTTAGACAAACACTTATATAAAAAAATAATAAACTAATTAATAAAAGAAATAGGTACAGATTTTTTTTGTTTTGCAATCAGAAGATTGCTAATATAAGATTATGAAAAGTTTACTAGAATTCTCCTTTAGGAGGAGTAGCCTCTTACAATGTTGACAGGTAATAATTAAAGTAGTAGAACATAAAATGAATTCGTATACAAGTGATGATCTGAACTACTAAGACCAGGGCTCTATTTATAGCCTATTGGTCGAATCTGACCGTTTGCAAACATGGCAGCTCCAGACGCCTAGAAGGACTCCGGGCACTTGGGTGTGGATAAAACTTTATCCACGTCGCAACGGTTTACAACGACTTGATCTGGATAACTTTATCTGGTCTAGCGCCTAGAGTACCTCTGGGTGGTCGGACCATGCTTGACACAGCCCATTCAAAGCTCATCAAAGGAGGCACCCTTGGGCTGCCCCAGGGGGTCTGGGCACCCAAAGCACCTCCAAGTTCCTAGAGCATCCGAGCTCCTGGAGTTACTCCAGGCGCTTGGAGCAGTCAACCTTTGTTGACTGCTCTTTTCTCCTCCATTCCAGCTCTGTTTGCTAAGGTGATTTCGGTCATCCAGAATAAGGCTCACCTAAACCCATTTTCCGACCTTCTCCTGGAGCAAGCTTTCGCTCTGACTTCTCATCCCTCAGAAACGTTACACGCTTCCTTCTCGTCCACCAGCGTACTCTTCCGCAGCACCTCGTCCCTTGGATACACCGAGCCTGTTGACTCTCTCTTGTGTTGTCCTCTTCACTAGATACGTCTTTCGCTCGACTTCTTATGCTCCTAAGTTCCTACACACTTAGACACAAGATATCAAACATATACAGGATCTAATTTAACTCGGTTGCCCCCATCAAAATTACTTCAGGGTATCTATAGGTTCTTCCCTTTGGGAGATCCAACTTGGTCTAGATCTATGCCCTCTCCATACTCTGTTTGATGATCCAAAGTCATTTTCATCATCTTCCTCGACTCTAGAAGTTCGAAGATTACTCAACGCATCGGATAAGCTTCTTCTCCCTTCTTCTCTTAGATTAGGTTTTGATGCTTATAATTTTATTGTCTTTGGATTCTTTCCTCCTTGTTATGGAGAAGATCTATTTATTTTAGGATTAAGGAAGTAATTATGATGTGAGATTGATGTATACTCTTGAATTTGCCAATTTCCTTTCCATATGACATTGCTTATGCCTTGGATTCGATCGATCTAATGAGTGTGTGATATGTTTGTACTTAATTCTCATGTTTAGTTGAATGATTGTGTGGTTTTGTTCGCCTTATAGAGGGGATGCTCTAGATCGTATGACCGGAGAGCCCTAGTGACATGGGTAACCCTTTAACCGAACATCTAGAGGGGAGCAATTTTCTACAAGGAGATGTAGAATTAGGTTTATTGGATTGTTTCTATATTAAATCTATCAAGTGGTTCATGCATTCTTGTGGATGATGACCCGGGGGGGGGGGGGTCCTAGTGAGAGGGGTATCCCTTGAACCAAACTTCAGAGGAATCATTTCCATTAAGTAGCATTGGAAATCAATAGAAATGGCACTCCGGCATGACCACTGCGGGGAAGTGTCAGTAACGAAATGAACTTCCTACATGTGCATAGGAATAGAGGATGGGTAATTAGTGATCCTTAGTTCATTGATTAGCATCACAATGAAACTAAACTCCTAGAACGTTTCCCTCAAACAAAGTCTTCAATCAATCCTCAACTCTCTCAAACTCTCTCTCTCTCTCTCTTTTCTCCTCTTTCTTTCAATCTTACTTCTTTAGTGCAAAATTCTCAACCAATGTTCATTTAGCTAATTCACTGTTATTGATCTCTAGTGCCTATATCCAATTCTCATAGGATCGATATCTTTTATTACTTGATGGCAATCATTCACTTACGAATTGTACACATCAAGGTTTTGGCATCGTTACCGGGGACTGTGCATATAACATTAGTTGATAATCACTTCAGTTAGACTAAACATTGTTTTCTTTTCCATTTTATAAAAATTTCTGCACTTCTATTTTTCATATATCTTACATTTTCTTACTTTTATTTTTGTAATTTCCTTCTTACATTTCAATTTTGTACTTTGATTTTTTGCTTTCCCATTTGAACACAAATTTTGAATTCTATATTGAAAATTCTTGTTGTTAAGATTTGTGATTTCAATTAGCAAGCTAATTGATCAAAGAAGAATGGTTCCAATACCTCTGAAAGACTATACGGCTCCCAAGTCAGCAAAATAATTGAGTCTAATTGTTCTACTAGAAACTCATGCTCTCAGTTTTTCTCTTGATCTAGCATTTATTTCTAAATTCAAGAAGGTCAATTTAGGGGGTCAGATATAGAAAGGCCTTACACACACTTGATAGAGTTTTGTAGGTATTGTAACATGATGAAGTATGAAGGGATCTCTTCATATTCGATTCTGTTGATGGTTTTCCCTTTTAGTCTTAGAGGCACTGCAAAAGTATGGTTTAACACTTTGCAACACAAAAGTATCAAAACTTGGGATGAACACGAGAGAAAGTTTTTAAACAAATATGTTTCCCCAAAGAAGACAATTCAATTCAGGAATCAAATCCTGCATTTCGAATAGAAGGAAAGGGAAACATAATGCCAAGCATGGGATAGATTCTTAAATCTTTTATACCAATATTCACATCACGGGATTGATGACTGGTTGGTAATCAGTATATTTTATATAACGATATCCTTTCATAATAAGAATATGCTTCTTTGCTTAATAAAATTCTAAATGAAGCATGCTAAGTGATCGACCGCATAGTAGCAAGTCTCAATGAATGGTCAAGAGAAGACAAAATAACTCTCTCATTCAGAAGTCTGGAGCTAAAAAGGGTGGAGATGGAGCTACCTGACAAGGGGAACCAAGCCAAGAGAGAAGTGGAACCCAAAGCCCTTCAGATAAAGACATTCATCTTTATCGGGAAGATCTCACAAAGCTACTACCTTGGTGTAGTGGAACATTGACACAGATGTTAGATTGTATGATTTCTCCAATGAAACTAACTACAAATACAAATAGTGAAAATGCTTTGGGCAGAGATGGAAGTAGCAGTGATTATTTGCTCCTATCAACATCAGAGGATCCCTTATAAGAAAGTTTGAGTTATGGAGAAGTAGAAGAGGATGAGAAAAGAGTTCCTGGACCAATATCGGAGTATGAACAAAGAAAGATAATTGAGCAAAATTCTATTGTACTAGAAATTTGACTACCTAAAGTGGAACTAAAACCTTTGCTATCAAACCTCAAATATGAATTCCTTGAGCCAAATTCCACATTTCCTATGATAATTAATGCAAATATGACTGAGTTGGAAACCAACAAACTAATCAGAGAACTGAGCTTGCATAGGAAAGTAATTGGATACACCATTGATGACATCTAAGGGATCATTCCTTCTTTATGCATGAAAAAAATCTTGTTAGAAGAAGATCATAAAAGCTTAGTTGAACATCAAAAGAGATTAAACCCTAATATGAAGGAGGTGGTTCGAAGAGAGGTACTGAAATTATTGAATGCAAGGATCATATACCCAATTTCTGACAGTGAATGGGCAAGTCCAATGCATGTAGTTCCAAAAAAAGGCGGAATGACAATAATAAAAATGAAAGAAATGAATTGATCCCAACTAGAATAGTTATTGAATGGCGGATGTGCATTGATTATCAAAAGTTAAACAAAGAGACAAGAAAGGATTATTTTCCCCTTCCCTTTATTGACCAGCTGCTTGAGAGACTTGCTAAACATTCTTATTTTTTCTACTTGGATGGATATTCCAGGTTCTATCAAATTCCAATACATCCCCATGATTAGAAGAAGACTACTTTTAAGTGCCCTTATGGAACTTTCACTTATCGATGAATATTTTTTGGATTGTGTAATGCCTCCTCCACTTTCCAACATTGTATGATGGTTATCTTTTTAGATCTAGTAGAAGATATAATGGAGGTATTTATGGATAATTTCTCAGTAGAATCAGTTTTATCTCATGTTTAGCAAATCTTTCCAAAGTTCTCTAGAGATGTGAATGAGTGAATTTGGTTCTCAATTAGGAGAAGTGTCACTTCATGTTAAAAGAGGGGATAGTGCTGGGACATAAAATTTCAGAATATGGAATAGAAGTTGATTAAGCAAAGGTAGAAGCTATTGAGAAACTTTTCCCACCAATTAATGTGAAGGGAGTATGGAGCTTCTTGGGTCATGCAGGATTTTATCGAAGATTTATAAAGGATTTTTCTAAAATTTCTAAGTTATCGACTAACCTTTTGATTAAGGATGCAGAATTCTATTTTGATAAGAACTGTTTGGAAGCCTTCGAGAAAATCAAACAAGCCTTTACTACCGTCAGTGTTTCAAGCACCAAATTGGGAACTTCCATTTGAAATAATATGTGATGCTAGCGATTTTACAGTAGGAGTAGTTTTGGGGCAGAGGAAAGATAAAAAAAACTTCATGTTATCCACTACGCCAACAAGACTCTTGATGAAGCCCAAGTGAACTATGCTATCACAAAAAAGGAATTATTGGTAGTAGTCTTCGCATTTGACAAATTCAGGTCATACTTGGTGGGATCAAAAGTTATAGTCTATATGGATCACGCAACCATACGATATCTACTCAATAAGAAAGATACCAAATCACAGTTGATTAGATGGAGATTACTTCTTTAAGAGTTTAACTTAGAAATTAGAGATGAGAAGGGAGCAGAGAATGCGGTAGCGGATCATCTATCTAGAATATGGCAAGATGGATGAAGGAACCAAAGAATAATTTGCCTATCAATGATTTTTTTTAGATGAACATCTTTTATCAATTACTAGTGCAAAAGCACCCATGGTATGCAGATATTGCAAATTTCCTCGCGAGCAAGGTTATTCCACCAAATCTTTCTTACCAACAAAATAAGAAAATTTCTCTGATGCTAAGTACTATGTTTGGGATGAACCATTCTTTTACAATAAATGTGGAGGTACAATCTACTGAAGATGTATTGCCGAAGAGGAAACTAAAGAAATTATGTTTCATTTCCACTAATCATCTTATGGTGGGCATTTGGGGATTGTTAAATAGCCACAAAAATCTTACAAGCTGGATTCTTTCGACTGCATTTATTCAAAGATACAAGAGAGTATGTTCAAATCCTGTGACCGATGTCAAAAGAAAGGAAGCATCACTAAAAGGCATGGGATGCCTTTAAATGGTATTCTTGAAGTTGAATTATTGGACATTTGGAGAATAGACTTTGTAGGACCTTTTCCTTCGTCATGTGAAAATCATTACATTCCTATTGTAGTTGATTATGTGTCTAAATGGATAGAAGATATCATTTCCCCTACATGTGATGTCAGAACTGTAATCAAACTATTTAAAAAGATAATTTTCCTCTAATTTGGAGTCCCAAGAATAATTATAAGTGATGGGGGATCTCATTTTATTGAAAGCAATTTGAAAATCTACTCAAAAAATATGGAGTTAGTCACAAGATTTCAGCACCATATCATCTGCAAACTAGTGGGTAAGTTAGAATTTCCAATAGAGAGGTCAAAGTAATATTGTAAAACATAGTATCTACATCTCAAAAGGATTGGTCCCAGAAATTAGATGATATTTTATGGGTATATCGAACCGCTTACAAGACTCTCATCGGAATGACCCCATTTTGGTTAATTTATGGGAAGTCGTGTCATTTACTGGTGGAATTGGAATATAAAGCTTATTGGGCAATACAACCCCTCAACTTTGACTTGAAGGTAGCCAGTGAGAAAAGAGAACTCCATCTCAATAAACTAGATGAATTACGAATGGATGCTTATGAACACGCAAGATCCTATAAAGAAAGAACCAAGAAATGACATGATTAACATATTGCACGATGGGAGTTCAAAGAAGGAGACCTAGTATTGTTGTTCAACTCCAGATTGAAATTATTTCTTGGAAAGCTAAAATCACGATGGGCAGACTGTTCAAAATTCAAAAGGTATATCCATATGGAGTGGTCGATATTTAAAATGAGGAGTTTGGACTTTGCAAGGTAAATTGTCAGTGACTTAAGAGGTATTTTCTTGGAGCATCAATTAATGAAGATGAAAGGCTATATTTCTCCGAGCCACGCCCCCTAGAGTGAATCAAATAGGGGTCGAGCTAAAGACCAAAAATAAGTCTGCTTGGGAGGCAACCAAAGGATTTCTTCTCATTAGTTTTCATTTTCTACATTTCACCATTATGTCTAATGCATCTTTAATTTTGTTTTTAGATTTATTGTGTCATCCACGAGATGATCATGATCCTTCCATGGGTGAGGAGGCTCCATTGAAGACGAGAAGGAGGAAGGCCATGGAAGAACTTAACGTCTCACACACCCCAAGCCCCGGTCGTGTCTCTTAGACATGGTCGTGTCTACCCTCTAGAGGGGATTCAAGTTGTGGTTGTGTCTTTTGACACAACTGTGTGAATTTAGCCGAAGGTATTCAAGCCATGGCCATGTCATTTGACACGGCCATACCAATTTGGTCGAGGGGAAGTAAGGTGAGGCTGTGTTATTTTACATGACCATGTGAGAGTATCCGAGAGCAAACAAGGTGAGGTCATGTCAAGAGACACGAACGTGTGACAATGGTAGAGGGGAAGTTGAGCCACGACTATGTCATTTAACACAGTCGTATGCGAAGCCGTGCTACTCGGTGATACACGACCCAGCCCAATAAAACCATAGTTAGGGCACGGGCATACGAAACCTCACATGGTCATGCCGCCGCCTTCACCCCCTTTCCCATCCTCCTCTCATCTCTTCTCCATTCATAAGTCCTCAATTTGCCCTCCTCAACCTCCACCATTCACCTCCTTCTCTCTTTCTAGAGTTCTCACCCCACCTTGGAATAGACCTCTCCATCATCTAAAATGACAAATCAATTAAAGGATGCATATATTCTAACAAGCAAAGGAATGGAGAGGAGCAACTCTCTAGGAGATCCAAACGTTCGCTTCAAGGGTATGTTTAGCAGCTTCGGTATTATTTTTACTAGTGATGAACAAAGTCATCGATAAAATTCATTGTTGAAATGTTCCATCTTGAGCACTAAATTTATGGATCATGAAACCTTAGATGTTCTAGGTTTTCAAGATGATATTGATTGGCTCTTTGAGAGGATAGGATGGAAGGGCTTCATTAGCATGAAATACCCAACATATTCTAGAATTATTTTAGAAATTTTGAGCTCTATTAATATTCACAATGTTCAAGGAGGAGGGAAGATTACATTCTGCTTATTGAATGATACTATATTTGGACCCTTGACGATTTTAAATCATGCTTTGAATTGCCATGTGATGGAACACATATAATACTCCCTAGATTCGAAAACTCAAATATATGGGGGGCGATTAGTGGGCAATCTCATCTTGATCCGTACTCATCTAAAGTTACTAGTATCATTAATCCAATTTTCTATTATCTTCAATTGGTTATGAGGAATACAATATTTGGACATGGTAATAATGAAGGAATAATGAGGCTCTCTGAATTATACTGCTTGTGGGCAATGATAGAAAATATTCCTATCAATTCGGGATATCATTTCGTAAAACACTTAGTGAAGTTAGGAAAGACTCCCTCTACTAGTTCCATTGTTTTAGGAGAAATGCTTACTCGTATGGTGGTGGTGCTAGGATGTGATCTTGAGAATTTAGAGATGGTGGAGAGAACACTAGGAATTGATTTAGACTCATGCTTGGTAATTCGTATAATAAGATGACATGGTCATAAATATTGTCTCATGCTTAAAAACAATTATTCTTTATAATTGCCAAATCTCATATTAAGAACCATTCAAATTAAGGATAATTGGCACTTGTCTATGGCCAACAAGCAATCTATTTCTCATCCCAAGCTAGCCTCTAAAAATATCCCTTCAAGTAGTTCAAACATTGTTAGATTCAATTTTCAAGAGTTTCATCCTATTTTAGACACTCTTCATCATGACCAGACATTGCATAATGATTTGTTGAGAAAACAAAAAAGTTTGGCGGACAAGCAATTTCAATATTTACGTTAGTGTTTTAAGAGTGAGAGAGAATTGTGACAGAAAATATCTGAATTTATGGATGCTAAGGGAATGAAATGAAGCTGAATGAGGATTTTAGGGGATTCATGAGACAAATTCACATTAAAATTGACATGATCTATAAATATCATAAACTTTGAGAGTTTTATGGCATATTGAGAACATCAATTTTCACCTTACTGTTGGCTTGTTCAATGGCAAAATTGTTAGCATGTTTATATTTAAATTCATGTTGTTATTTAAGATAGTGCTAGTTTATTTAGTGAACTTTTTTTCTCTATCTCTAGTAACACAAAGTGAGCATTGGTATTGTAATGAGATAGACTTGAGTGTTGGCCTAATCTTAAGGATCTTATTTCACTTGCTTAATCTTGAATAGTATAACTTTGAAATAGTCATGATTCATCTAATTTGTTTAGTACTTGAGTTTCCATGGTAATTTTTTATACTACATCTTGGTTACTGGATGATGCTCGTATCATGTAAGTATACTTGGAAAAATCTAAATATCTCTACGGTTGTTAGTGCTACATTTAAAGCACAAAAAAAAAGGAAAAAATTTAAGTGTTGCACAATGTAATCACTTTGAAAAAAAAGAGAGAAGAATAAGGAATATAAAAAATAGTTTTATAAGTGGAAACTAGCAAGTTACCCCTTTGAGACCGAGTTAGGTGATTGGGGAAATAAATGATATATTTCTCTTAATGTCGAGCACACCTTTGAGACCTTGGGTAGATTAAGAAATATGAACTAAGCATGTGGCAGGTAAGTGTCTATCATTGGGAATATGAGGAATTCATTTGGATGATGACTTAACTGTGATTTGAGATTGAAACTTGAAGAGCTTAAGTCACATATTGCATTGTGCACAAGAACTTATGGTTAGGTCATTCTTAGGTTACTCTATGATCATGATCATTAATGAAACTAGTAGATAAAGTTGGATTGATTCACTAGAGATTATGATGCATTATATTAGAACATGGATCTAGATTGTGGCAGTTTGCTTGAGGACAAGCAAAGGTTTAACACAGGGGGTGTGATGTGCATAGAAGATATCTATTTTTATGCATGCTTTAACACACATTCACTTGCTTTTCTTGCTTATGTTGGATGCATTTTCATCCCTATTTGTCATATTTTCAACATAATTACACTCTTTGTCATAGATATATTTTTGTTTGATTTTTTGTCAATAGGATGTATTTTTAGAGCGAAAACAGTGCACAATGTGCTTCAGAGAGACGAAAGAAGAAGAGTAGAGTTTTCGCCATGTGATTTCACACGGCCGTATCCTTTCTCTCATGAGTAAGCAACACACGGTCGTGTCATTCATCTAGAGAAGAGGAAGACTCTGGCCGTGTGGTTTCACACGATCGTGCCATTTCACCAGAGCTCAATCAAGCCTTGGTCGTGCCAAAGGGAATGACCGTGCCAAGAAAGCAGAGCCGAGTAAATACATGGTCATGCCAAAAGGCATCACCGTGCCACTTAAACTAAGCAACTTCAAGCCTTGGTCATCCCAAAGAGGCATAGTCGTGACATAAGTCGTGCTCTAGCCCATGCCCTGCTCTATGTAAGGGGAGTTATTTCCCTTCCTCAAGGGAGGAAGTTTCTCCCCTTTGGGAGATCCAACTTGGTCCAGATTTACTCCCTCTCCAAACTTTGTTTGATGATCTGAAGCCATTTTTATCATCCTTCTCGACTCCAGAAGCAAAGGATTAGATCCGAAGATTACTCAATGTATTGGATAAGCTTCTTCTCTCTTCTTCTCTTAGATTGGGTTTTGATGCTTATAATTTCATTGTCTTTGGGTTCTTTCCTCCTTGTTTTGAAGTAGATCTATTTGTTCTAGGATTAAGGGAGTAATTGTGATATAAGATTGATGTATTCTCTTGGATTTGTCAATTTTATTTCCATATGACATTGTTTGTGCCTTGTATTCATTCAATCTAATGTATGTGTAATGTGTTTGTACTTAATTCTCATATTTAGTTGAATGATTGTGTAGTTGTATTCACCCTGTAGAGGGAATACTCTATATTGTATGATCAAAGGACCCTAGTGACATGGGTAACCCTTTAACCAGACATCTAGAATATCGCCTTGAAAAGGGGAGCAATTCTCTACAAGGAGGTGTAGAATTAGGTTTATTGGGTTGTTTCTATGTTCATGTTATCAAGTGTTTGGTGCTAATTGTGGATGTATGACCGGGGGGCCCTAATGATAAGGGTATCCTTTGAACCAAACTTCATAGGAATCACTTCCATTATGTGGCATTGGAAATCAATATAAATAGCACTTCGGCATGACCACCATAGGGAAGTGTCGATAATGAAATGAACTTCCTACATATGCATAGGAATAGAGGATGGGTAATTAGTGATCCTTAGTTTATTGATTAGCATCACAATGAAATTGAACTCCTAGAACGTTTCCCTCAAACAAAGTCTTCAATCAATCCTCAACACCCTCAAACTCTCTCTCTCTCTCTCTCTCTTTTCTCCTCTTTCCCTCAATCTTACTTCTTTAGTGCAAGATTCTTGACCAACGCTCGTTTAGCTAATTCGTTGTGATTAATCTCTAGTGCTTATCCAGTCCTCATGGGATCGATATCTTTTATTGTTTGATGATAACCGTGCACTTACAGATTATACCGTGTGGAGTTGGCTAAGATCATTCAAGCCACGACTGTGTCTAATCCATGTTTTAAAAAAATGAAGCACGACATTGCCTTGTCATTTTGACATGGCCATGTCAATCCAGCCGTGTCTATAAGACATAGCTATGGGTGTGGTCATGTCCGCCCCCACCCCTCCCTCTCTTCTTACTGTTGGTGCAGGGAGCACCAGATGATAGAACCTAAATTTTGATTATGGAAAAGGGTCCAAAGTTAAGATTACTTGTTGTCTAACAAGTGTAAATGAGCTTGCAGGAAAGTCCTAAGTATTCCTAGACAGAAGTCCTAGTAGATTCTAGGCAGGTGGAAGACCCTAGGGGGAGGTAACCCTAGGTTGTGGAAAGTCCTAGTTGCGGTTAGGCAAGGAAAAGTCTTGGCGGGTCAAGTACTTCAGGCGAAATCCTAGAGTCAGGGACTCTAAGTGAAAACCCTGGTGGTTGGGGACCAGGTGGAAGTCTGGACGGGCTGCGGAGCAAACGTTCAGTATGAAAACCTGAAGTCTTGAATGCTGAGCAAAAGTCCAAACGATCTAGAGGACTGATCTGGCAAAAAGGTACACTCTCCTGAGAGGAGTAGGTGAGGATGTGTTCCCCCGATGAGGAAACAATAGGCGTCGGTTTGACCTAGAGTTTCAACGAAACTCAAAGTTAAAACCAGATAGTTAAAGACTGTCAAATTCATATTTTACATATATTTTATACTGCCTGGACTAACTTTATTTTGCAGGAAAATAAGTTGCTAAAAAAATCAGTCCGGGCACCCTGAAGGGGTCCGGGCGCCCAAAGCTGGTTCAGGTGCTCGGATCTAGTCTGGGCGCCAGGAATGCCAAAGCTTATCTCATTGCTAGGTTGGAGCGTGCTGATTGGATGGGCTGACGTCACGGTCCAGGCTCCCGGAAGGGATCCAGGCGTTTGAAACAGCCTACATAAGCATCATTCAACCAATAGCAAATATACAACTTGCATTTACGATTGCTTTCTTGCATGCTGCTCTAAAGATGTTCCTGCGACTCCACGACGCGACTCCGACGATTGAGTGATGTTGCTTCGATGACCAAGCAACACAACTTTGACGACAGAGTGACGCAACTCCAACAACTGAAAGCACAGCCTTCCAAATCCCCAGAAGTTATTGGTATACTTTTAATTACTACACTTAAATTATAAATCCATTGTATTCATCTTTGTAAAGATTTGCTGAACTGATAGTGAATTGCCCAATGAAAGTGGTCAACAATCGATGGCCTTGGAGTAGGAGTCATCACAGACATCGAACCAAGTAAAAACAAACTATGTTAGATGTTTTTGTTTTTCCTTCCGTCTTTCTTTCAACTGCATTATCTCTAATTGTGTTTTTCAAAACGAATTAGCCACGAGCATTATTCACCCCTACCCCCTCTAGCGCAACGATCCTACAATTGATATTAGAGCGGGGTCGCTTTAAATCAGTGAAACCGCCATTCAAGTATTTTTTTTTTTCATGGTATTAGTAGTTTTATTTTTTTCGGAGTCGATCAGAATCGGTACAGTTGCCTCATTCCAATCAATTTTATCACAATTGAGATTTATTCCTTCTCAAAGCTGGTGCAACACCACTTGAGTTCATTTATTTAAATTCTTTATCCCGCATTACTAATCAAGACCAAGTCTTGGTACAAGTTTTTTTTGTGTGCAAGATCTCCATAATAGCACACCAATAAGGTTATAGTACTGCACTCCCTCCCCTCTTCTCTGGTGAAGACTTTGGCTATTGGAAGGGCAGAATGGAGTATCACCTCAAGACACAAGTCGAGATGTTGATAATCATACAGATGAGATTCACATATCCCATTGAAGATGGAGTCCTCGTCCCGTGCAACAAATGGGATGCACCAACAAGAAAGAAGATCAAGGTTTCCCCAAAGACTACTCAAACTCTACAATGCGGCCTGACAAAAGAAGAGCTAAACCAAGTCGGCTCATTCTCAAGTGTAAAGGGGCTGTGGGAAAAGTTGATCGAGCTGCACAAGGGAACTTCCAATACAAAGGTAAGCAAATGTGATTTGATATTAAATAAACTATATAACATAAAAATGCATGAAGGTGAATCGGCAAGCCAACTTCACACGCGGATTCAAGACTTGCTCAATGGCCTCCATGCAATCGGTCAGAAGGTGGAAAATCACGATGTCATCAAGTATGCACTCAATGCCTTTCCGAAGAATACTTTGTGGGCATTCATGGTAGATGCTTACAAAGTTTCCAAAGACCTTTCCTTAATAAAATTAGATGAATTATTTTTCAAATTCAAGCTTCATGAACAAACTAATACTACTCGGGTCGAGAAAGGTATTGCTTTGATTGCAGGAATTGTTGGCGTAGTCGGTAAGAGGGTGCATCGTCTGTTAAAAAATAAAACAAAACTTTTGTCTATTTTTCCAACTAAGATTAGTAGCACTATCATAATAATTATAAACTCAAATGAACAACTAATACAATTAAAAGGCTAACATGTTTAACTCGGTTACAACCTAGGTGGTTGTCAATCCAAGGCGGTTACAAAGCTCCACTAGAAATATCTCCTTCGTGTAGGTGGAGAAGCCTCTTACAATCAATGAAAAGCTCAGAAAAGACTAAGAAATTGATTACAGCAGTTGTTATGTTATTTCCTACCTCCAAGGGCCTTTTTATAGCTCCTGAAAATCCTATCCATAGCTTGAGGGTGCCTCCCAAAGACTTAGAGGGTGCCTCCAGCGAGACGCGAAAGAATAAAACTTTATCCTTTGGAAACGACTAGAAATCTGGTCGAGGGCGCCTCCCATAAGCATGGAGGGCGCCTTCCATGCTTATGGAGGGCACCCTCCATGCTTATGGAGGGTGCCTTCCACCTGAAGGTGGCAGAGGCACGCCGCGCCTCGGAGGCGCCTTTAACCCTTGTTGAAGGTGCCTCCAGCAGTCTTTATAGCCTCTCTATGCTCCGCTGCTGCTTTGATCACCTGGGTGATTGCGGCCAATCGAAATAGGACTCACCCAAATCTATTTTCCGGCCTTCTCCTCGAGCAAGCTTCTGCTCTAGCTTCTCGCTCCTCTAACGTCGCGTACGTTCTTCTCGTCCATCGGTGTACTCTTCAGCAGCACTTTGCCCCTCAGATGCACCGAGTCTGTCGGCTCCCTTCCTGTGCCATCCTTCTCGCTAGCTGCGCCTTCCGCTCGACTTCCTATGATCCTAAGCTCCTGCACACTTAGACACAGAGATCAAAATAAAACAAGACCTAACTTTAACTTTGTTGATCACACCAAAACAACGACGGGGTCCAACAATCTCTCCCTTTTTGATGTGTATCAACCCAAGTTCAAGTTAGGGTAAAACAAACAGAAAAAATAAATTTGCAAAACCTTTTAAGTTTGCAAAACATTTTAAGTATTAAGTTACAATATAAGAAATTGAAATTTTGAGTATAATTTGTAATTAAAGAAATAATTTGAGAATAATTAAGTAAAATAAATAGCACAACATAATTGATAAAAAAATGTAACTCCCCCTAAACTTGTACCTATTCCTCCCCCTTTGATCACATCAAAAAATAGGGTAAAACAATAATTTTTTAAAATTTGAGATTAAAAATTTTCTAAGTAATGAAATTTTCAAATAATTGACAAATATTAAAAGCATTATTTATCTAATTTCACAAGCTTATAAGTTTGTCAAGTATATTCAATTCAGTAATTGGCTTCCAGGTTGTGGCGAGGCACTAGGCCTTCTTGGTTATTGGATCATCAACCACTTCCAAACAAAGCCTTTTAAAGAATTTAAACATTTAATTTTTCTGAAAGCCTTAAATCTAAAAAAATGTTTAATCTAAATAAGATTTTAGAACCTAATATAGGTTCCTTCCTACTGAGTTAATTAAGAATTTGGGGGGGTGTATATCTTCTAGGAATTCTTCTAAGTTGTCCTTGGTGATGTCTAATATACCAATTTAATCTACTATATTTTCTATACTTTGGTTTTTGACAATTGTTCAATTTTAAGCATGCATGGTCATTCAAGCTTTTGATTTGAATTTTTAAATTATCATTTTATGATTTTAAATTATCTAACTATCTTTTTAAATCAACGTTCTCTTTTTCTAATTTTACTAAATCTTTCAAAAGTGCTTTAATGAACTAAAAATAATGCTCGAGTGAAAGAGCGTGTACCTCACTTACCTTAAGTTCTGATGCTCCCCCTTCATCGCTGCTTTCTTCCGATGATCCTCCCCCTTCATCAATGCTCATTGCTGAACTGGTTTCATCTTCCTCTTGATGGGTTGCCATTAGAGCTAGTCCGGCGTAGGCTTCGATTTCATATTCGGAGGACGACGACTCATCCCACGTGGCTTTGAGATTATGTTTGGGCCGAACTGGCTTCTTATTTTTTTTCTTATCTTTGTTCTTCAATTTTGGGCAGTCATCCTTGATGTGCCTTTATTTATTGAAATTGTAGCATCGGACCATCCTTTTGTGTCATAAGTGTTTTCTCGTCTACAATTTAAATTTATTAGATTTAATAAATTTATTGAATTTTCTTACCATTAGGGCTGCTTCGACTTCATCGATGGATGCATCAGAGTCTTGATCTTTCGTTCTTGCCTTTAGGGAAATGTTGAGATTTGTCTTTTCTATTTCTTTAGGATCTGCAATTTGAATTTCATGAAGTTCAAATGTGGAAAACAAACTCTCTAGCATACTTACCTCAAAATCCTTAGAGATGTAGTATGCATCAACCAAGGATGACCATTCTAGAGTCCTTAGGAAGGCATTGAGCACATATCGGATTGAGTCTCGATTTGTTATTGATTCTTCGAGATTTCATAGCTGAGTGATGAGATCTTTGATTCGTGCTTGGAGTTGTGCTACCTTTTCTCCATTGTTCATCCGCATATTTATCAACTGGGTTCGGAGGATGTCTCTCCTTACTAACTTTACTTTCAAAGTGCCTTCATGGAGTTCTAGGAACTTCTCCCAGAGCTCTTTGGCGAAGTCGTAGTTGCTGATTCGATTGACTTCCTAGGGTGGAAGAACGTTGAGCAGATGGAATTCTGCTTTACCATTCGCCATGAAGTTGGCTTGTTCCTTCTTTGTCCACTGATATTCTTCTTTATCTTTTAGAACTTTGAAATCATATTTCATTATTAATAGAATTTTAAAAATCTGTTTTGAAGAATACCTCCATCCGGCGTTTCCATTGTGCGAAGTCTCCCTTGAATTTTGGTGGGTGAATGCTTGCACTGGCCATCATCTTGATCTTGATACTTCAGTCGGCGGTTAGTTCTTCTGAGGCAGTTGTGCTCTAATACCACTTGTTAGCGCAGCGGGGCAAGTAAGAGGGTGCAGCGTCTGTTAAAAAATAAAACAAAACCTTTCTCTATTTTTTCAACTAAGATTAGTAGCACTATCACAATAATTATAAACTCAAATGAACAACTAATACAATTAAAAGAGGCTAACATGTTTAACTTGGTTACAACCTAGATGGTTGTTAATCCAAGGTGGTTGCAAAGCTTCACTAGAAATATCTCCTTCATGTAGGTGGAGAAGCCTCTTAAAATTTATGAAAAGCTCAGAAAAGACTAAGAAATTGATTACAGCAATTGTTATATTATTTCCTACCTCCAGGGGCCTTTTTATAGCTCCTAGAAATTCTATTCATAGCTTGAGGGCGCCTCCCAAGGACTTAGAGGGTGCCTCCAGCAAGACGCGAAAGGATAAAACTCTATCCTTTGGAAACAACTAGAAATCTGGTCGAGGGCACCTCCCATAAGCATGGAGGGTGCCCTCCATTCTTATGGAAGGCGTCTGAAGGCGCTGGAATTCCGTTTTGTTTCAATTTCCCCTATGAAAAAATTGTACAAATACAGAACTTTTCCTAGCAACCCACATGTTCGATCAGGCATGTGTTTGATCAATCGAGCAAGTACTTGACGGATCAAAGCACACCTTGATAGAAGTATAAGATCGCTGGCCTCTTGTGTTGGTATTCAGGATCAATACAAAGAAAACTAAACTAATTACACAGCGGAATCAAAGGACTAGTTGTACCTTTCCTTTGTAGCCAAAGACTTCTTGATCTTTTGTTGTATTCCTCACCTCTTCTTGGACGTCGTGTGGACGATGATCTACCAAGACAACAAACACCCTTCCTCTCTTTGTTTCCAAACCGCCAGCCACCAAGAGAAGCTCTAGGATGGGGCGCCTTCTCCTCTTCTTCTTCTTTTCCAAGGCGCCGCCCACAAAGGATTTTAAGCAAGAGGAGGCGCCGACCCTAGCAAGGAGGAGAAGAGAATTGTGGGGGAAAAAAATTAGGTTTTGGGGCGCCACCTACTCCCTTTTATAACCCTTGCCGCCGACCCTAGGAAGGTAGGATAACCAAACCGTGGATGGATGGATGCGAGGCTTTATATAGAGGTTACAATAGAGACCTAGAGGAGGAATTGATTTAGGCCTCCTGATGGGCTTGGGCTTCCTGTGTTCGGCCCGAACACTCAACTTAAGTCCATCAATAATAACTCATACCACTAAAGGGTTATTATTAAACTACCGCACTAATCCCATATTACAATATGAGCTCCTTCTTATCATGAGTACGTTAATCTCCCTGTGTTTAAGATATCATATGTCCATTAATTAAATGAGTTATTGACAACTTAATTAATTAACATCTGATTCCAAGAGTAGTACCACTCAACTTTATTATCATGCCAGACTAAGTCCACCTGCAGGGTTTACATGATAATCCTTATGAGCTCCTCAAGGGGGCATCATCAATCTAAATAATTAGGACACAGATTCCTTCTATAATCAACAACACACAATATAAATAGTACTATCTCCCAACTCATCGGACCTATTGATTTAACGAATAAATTTCACCCATTGATAAGTTAAAGAAATAAATACTAAGTATGCATGCTTGTTATTATATAGGGATTAAGAGGACGCACATCCATAATAATAGAGGTTTTGTTCTTTTATATAGTCAATATAAATCAAATAATCTCAAATGGTCCTACTCAATACACACATAGTGTACTAGTGTAATTTTATAGTCAAGATAGACTAATACGAAATTACACTACAACCGTTCCAATGGTTTGTCCCAATCCATCTTAGTTGTGAGCTACTGTTTATAATTTATAAGGAACCGATAACATGATCTTCTATGTGGCATCACACACCATGTTATCTACAATATAAATTAAATGGATAATTGCATTGACATTTATATAAATATAAAATGCAAACATTTGATCAAAGTTATTCTCATTTCAAAATATTTCAAAACAGATGTTCATACAAAAGCTAGGCTTATAGTATACATCCCAACAGCGTCTTCCGCCTGAAGGTGGCAGAGGCACGGGCACGCCTCGGAGGCACCTTCAATCCTTGTAGAGGGTGCCTCCAGTAGTCTTTATAGCCTCTCTCTGCTCTGTTGCTGCTCTGATCGCTTGAGTGATTACGGCCAACCGAAATAGGGTTCACCTGAATCCAATTTTTGGCCTTCTCCTCGAACAGGCTTCCGCTCTGTCTTCTCGTCCCTCGAATGTCGCGTACGTTCTTCTCGTCCACCAGTGTACTCTTCCGCAACACTTCATCCCTCGGATGCACCGAGCCCGTCAAGTCCCTTCTCGTGCCATCCTTCTCGCTAGCTACATTTTCTGCTCGACTTCCTGTGCTCCTAAGCTCCTGCACACTTAGACTAGGGATCAAAACAGAATAGGACCTAACTGTTGGGGTTACAACATTGCAAACATAGTCCCACATTAAAAACACATGGAAAAGATCATGGGTTTATAAGAAAAAGATATCTCTATTGGCATGAGGCCTTTTGGGTAGAGCATAAGGGCAAAATCATGAGGGCTTAGGCCCAAAGTTGACAATATCATGTAATTGTGGAGATATATAAATTCTTTTTGATCTAACAATTAGTATCAGAGTGAGGTCGCTCTTCACCAGACTAACCGCCGAAAGAAGCACGAGTCAAGCCATGATCCAAGATTAAACCACATGGGTGAAAACCTTGAACAAAGTTTGGAGCCCCTAAGCAAGTCAAGAGTGACCTGATACTTGAGGGGGGCCCTATGGTCTTTTGTTTGAGGGGGGATTGTTGAGGTTGCAAGGTTGTAAACATAGTCCCACATTGAAAACACATGAAAAAGATCATGGGTTTATAAGAAAAAGATATCTCCACTGGCATGAGGTCTTTTGGGTAGAGCCCAAGAGCAAAACCATGAGGGCTTAGGCCCAAAGTGGACAATATCATGCAATTGTGGAGATATCTAAATTCTTTTCGATCCCACACTAACTTTAACTTGGTTGATTACACCAAAACAACCACGGGGTCCAACAGGAACAAGCAGAACGTGGGAACCAAAAACCAAGCGTCGAACCAAACCCGAGTTTGAAGATGAATCAGACTCATAAGAAGATGAAATCACCACTGAACTAGTCAAAATAGTTCAAAAAGTACTTAAGAAGAAGAAGGTGACTCAATTGAACATGAAGGCCAAGTCTAGAGTTACCTACTATGACTGTAATAAGAAGGGACACTACAAATCTGAATGTCCAAACCAGAAGCAAGAAAGAAGGAAGGTGTTGAAGGCAAGGTGGTCCGAGTCATCGGAAGAGTCAGACGAAGAAGAACACGAGAAAGCAAGCTTCGTTTCTCTACCAGCACAAGCATACATTGCCGAAACCGAGTCCGAGTCCGAAATCGGAGAGGAATCAGAAATTGAGTCCGAGAGAAACCACAAATCTGTATCCGTTTCCGAAGGGCCAAACCACTTTTTAAGTTCTCTATTCACTGGTACTCAAATAAATGAATTATGAAATTTAATTGAGTACTTGTTAAGAAAATTGGCTAAGTCCAATCTCTGGGTCAAGTCACTCCAAAAGGAGGTAACGGTCCTTAAGGAAGTGACTAACTCGAGTTATTTGACTAAGAAAATTCAAGAAGGAACCTCAACTCAAGTTCAACAACTTGAGAAAGAGAATTCTAATTTGAAAAGTCAAGTCAAGGAACTTAAGGACAAATTGGAACAGTTCACCTTGGGTTCCAAGAACCTTGAGCTGATTGTTGGAAAACAAAGGTCGTATACAACCGAACTGGACTTGGATACAAGGCTAGAAATCGATTCAAATCGTACCTATCTTTAGTGAATTGATCAAATAGAAGAATAGTCCAAGCATGGGTCCCCAAGTCTAACTTGATTAATCAAGTTGGACTTGGTCAATATTGAATCCCCAAGGATCAAATCCATTACCTTGATAAAGCCTATTAAGGTTATGATCTAGGGGGAGCCAATAGAAAGGTCATCTCTGTTATTAAATAAATTTGTTTAATGCTTGCTTTACCACTTTTTTATTATCCATGCTTAGATTAGGCTAGATAAGGACCTAGGCTTGATTCACACTTGACTAGTTAAACTGTTGGATTTTTTCGGGCTGCGAAAATCGCTTTTCGCGTCGCGGAAACCCCGAATCGCCCAAGCCACAGATCTCGTGCAAGGTAAAACCGAACGAAAATACGAGTACGAGTTTGAAAACTTTAATCTACAGTAGATCTACATAAGGATAAACCATTTATACCTTTGTAGCGAAGCCCTTCGCAATCCCGCTTGTCCTTGGTTCGCCGGATCTCAAAAGTGTCAAAGTAGACACTTCTCTATTTGTATCCACACAAGCAAGAGATGGAGAAGAAACTTTAAAGTGTGCTAGCACTCAAGCAAGGTCTCGGCAAGAAGGAGAAGAGGGAGAGAAGAATTGTGAGCAAGAGGAAGAAGATGAAATCAATTAGCCTTGAATGAAAAATAAAAACATTCATTTTACACTCAAAGTGGCCGGCCACATTAAACCTTGTAACCCCCATGGAATATCAAGAGTCACAACTCTTGGTAACTCCCATGAGGTGGCATTTGGTCAAGTCAAACTTGACCAAATGAAGAGGCCTTGATGATGTGGCATTGGTCAAGTTAAAGTCAAGTCAAAAACATGACTCTTCATCTTCCTACTTAAGTCAAGTCAAACTTGACCACTTCTATCCCTTGGTTGATCTAATCTAACCATTGGTTCAAGCCAATTTTAATTTAATGAATCTCTATTCATTGAATTAAATTAATTAAATGAGTCTAAGTCCAAATTAGACTCACTTAACACATGAACCAACTTGAGTCCAACTCAATTATCCTACTTTGGATTACTCTTAATCCAATTTGGGTCATCATATGAACCTAATCATTTAGGTTCATCAAATGAACCTAGTCTCCATCTATTTGCCCTTAGTGTGTGACCCTATAGGTTCTTGTAACGTTGGCAATGCCCCTAAACCCATTTAGGAGCATAAGTAATGAGCGGTATCTAGCAACACATCATTACTACCCAAGTTACAAGAATGTCGAGATCCGACATCACCTTGTGACTACTAATTGTGACTCCTCACAATATGTGACATTGTCCTTCTATCCTAGACATCTAGATTGATAAATGTGAGGCATAGACCATGTCATCCTCCAATCAATCTAAATCTTGAACTCCAAGTAGACTCACTCGATCAAATGAACTCAACATCTAATGTTGACTCATTTGGGCATGGCCATGCACTTAGTGGTCTCACTCTATCAAGAATAGCGATGTTGCTCCCGTCATATGGGAGGGATAGATCCCTTCTACATCACTCACATCCTTCTGCATAATTCGTTACATACCCAGTAATTGCCTTTATAGTCCACCCAGTTACGGGTGACGTTTGACGAAACTAAAGTACATAACTCCTTATGTAGGGATCCATGGTGACTTCAGGTCTAAGGACTAATAGTCATACTAATAGCCACATGAGAAAGTATATGACACTCATATAACGATCCATGATACTTTCTCATGGTGGATCATTCAGTATACATTCTCTAATGCATACCCATGTGTCAGCTTGATATCTCTATATCCATGACTTGTGAGATCAAGTCATCGAGCTGACCTACATGCTAGTCTTATTGCATTAACATTGTCCCTGAATGTTAATACTCGACTAGGAATGATTTAGAGTAGTGTTCCCTATATCATCTCACTATCGATTCAACTAATTGATTGATATAGGTATGAACGTTCTACTCAAGGACGTTACTATACTTATTTTATCTGACACTAATACAAATAAGCATAATAACCAAAAAAAAAAAAAAACAATGCCTTTATTAAGAATATGATATACATGAGTCCATACAATCATCAAATGATTGGCTCTAGGGCTCTAACTAACATAAACTTAGGATTTTCAGAAAGAAAATTAAATATTTAATTTCTTTGGAAGGCTTTGTCTATAAATGGTGGATGATCCCATACCTAAGAAGACCTAGTGACTCGCCACAGTCTGGAAGCCAATCATTGAAATAAATATTTAATTGACTAACTGTTAAACCTTAGTCTAACTCAAATATAAATCAATCCTTAGATGATAATCTAAATTGAAGATAAAATTAACCATCTCACAAAAACTTATAAGGTTCCCTGATTGTAAATCTAGAAAAGGGTGAGATGAACCTAGGTTTAAAATAAATAGTAGTTAACCAAATCCAAATTAATTAAACTCAATTCAATTAAGTTATGTTAACTAAAATTATTTCAATTTAACAAACCTAAGTCACTTTAATTAATTTCAAAACTTTAATTAATTCTTAATTAATTTCAAAATTTTAATTAATTTCAAAATCAAAAATAAAAACTTAATTATTTTCAACACAAACTTAAATATTTTAATATTTTTGGAATTAAAACTTAAATATTTTAATCCAATATTTTTGAAATTCAAACTTAAATATTTTAAAATTCAAATTTTAATATTTTTCAAACTTAAATATTTTAATATTTTTAAAATTCAAACTTAAATATTTTAATTTAATATTTTTGAAATTCAATATTCAATATTTTCAAACTTAAATATTTTAAAATTTAAAATTCAATATTTGTCAAACTTAAATATTTTAATATTTTAAAATTTTAAAATTCAAATATTTTTGAAGTTTAAACTTTTTTTTAGAATTCTCACCATCTCACTTCACCCATAAGATTCACATGTTTGATAACCTAGAAAGAGTGAGATGGAAAATCATGAAAATAGGTAATTACTTATTTGCTTAATATCTTGGAATCATGAAAATAGGAAAATCATGTTTAATATCTTATTTGCTTGGACTCAAGAACCCTAAAAATTAAACAATTTTCATATTTTTTTTCTTTTGGCATTAATCAAGGGAGAGTGACAAGAGTTAAGGCATTAAGTTAAATATTTTCTCAAAGTTTTTTTTTCTTTTCAAAATCTCAAATATCCTTTAATTTTTTTTAAATCTCAAAAAAGCTAATTATTTAGATAAATTTTAAAAATATTTCTAAAACCTAAGTATTTAGTTAAATTTTTTAAAAAGAAAATCTTTAGTTAAATTTTTAAAAGAAATTTTTTTGATAAGTACTTAGTCAAATTTTTCTAAAGCTAACGTATTTAGCTAAAGGTTTTAACTAATGGTTTTTATCTAATTCTTTCTAAAAGATAATTAAACTGCTTAAGCCTTAAAGATTTTAAAAGTTTTCTTTGCTAAAAACTTAACTAAGTGTTTTAAATTCCTCTCAAAACTAACATTATTTATTTAAGGGGGAGCTTAGTGATGTAATTATGAAAGAGATTATATTTTTTAAAAAATTATCTTTACAACTAAATTTTTTTCTCTCACTTAGTATCTTTTTGATATATGTCAAAGGAGGAGAGAAATGTCAAAGTTAAGTAAAACATATTTCCTTTGATTAAGGGGGAGCATAAGGAAATTTTTTTTGTCAAATTATTTTACTTATGCATAAGTTCTTTTGATGCTTAAATTCTATATTTTATTGTTATGTTTTACTTAACTTTGAACCAGGTTGCCATAAGCAAAAAGGAGGAGATTATTGGTGCAGGGAGCACCAGATGATCGAACTTAAGTTTTGATTACGGTAAAGGGTCCAAAGTTAAGGTTGCTTGTTGTCTAACAAGTGTGAATGTGCTTGTAGGAAAGTCCTAAGTGTTCTTAGGTAAAAGTCCTAGTAGATTCTATGCAGGTGGAAAATCCTAGGAGGAGGTAACCCTAGGTGGTGGAAAGTCCTAGCTACGGTTAGGCAAGACGAAGTCTTGATGGGTCGAGTACTTTGGGCGAAATCCTAGAGTCGGGGACTCTAGGTGAAAATCCTGGTGGTTGCAGACCAGGTGGAAGTCTGGACGGGCCGTGGAGTGGGCATTCAGCATGAAGACCTAAAGTCTCGGACGTTGAGCAAAAGTTCAAACGGTCTGGAGGATCGGTCTAGCAAAAAGGTACACTCTCCTAAGAGAAGTAGGTGAGGACGCGTTCCCCCGAGGAGGGAATAGTAGGCGTCGGTTCAACCTAGAGTTTCAACGAAACTCAAAGTCAGAATTGGACAGTCAGAGGCTGTCAAATTCATATTTTACATATATTTTATACTATCTGGGCTAACTTTATTTTACAGGAAAATAAGTTGCAAAAAAGTCGGTCTGGGCACCCGGAATTCCAAAGCTTATCTCATCGCCAAGTTGGAGCATGCCGATTGGATGGGCTGACGTCATGGTCCAGGCGCCCAGAACAGCCTATATAAGCAGCATTCAACCAAGAGCCAAATACACAACTTGTATTTGTGATTGCTTTCTTGCATGCTGCTCCAAAGACGTTCCTGCGACTCCACGACGCAACTCCGACGATCGAGTGACGCTGCTCCGACGATCGAGCAACACAACTCCAACGACAGAGTGACGCGACTCCAACAACTGAAAGCATAGCTTTCCAGATTCCCAAAAGTTGTTGGTATACTTTTAATTACTACACTTAAATTATAAATCCATTATATTCATCTATGTAAAGATTTGCCAAACTGATAGTGAATTGCCCAATGAAAGTTGTCAATGATTGCAAGCCTTGGAGTAGGAGTCCTCATAAACTTCGAACCAAGTAAAAACAAACTGTGTTGGCTATGTTTATTTTTCCTTCTATCTTTATTTCTGCTGCATTATCTCTGATCATGTTTTTCAAAACAAATTAGCCACGAGCGTTATTCACCCCCTCTAGCGCAACGATCCTACACTTACCTCTTCCTCAATTCTTTCTCCCTTTTCACACCATAACCTTCTGTTAGAATCCTGAGATAGTTTTGATGTGGTCAACCAAGTTCAGTTATGTCCTATTATATTTGATCCTTGTGTCTAAGTGTGTAGGAGCTTAGGAACACAAGAAGTCGAGTGGAAGATGCAGTTATCAAGAAGGATAGCACGGGAGAGAGCCGACGAGCTCGGTACGTCCAAGGGATGAGGTGCTGCGGAAGAGTATACCGGTGGACGAGAAGGACGTGGGTGACATTCGAGGGACAAGAAGCTGGGGAGGAAGCCTGCTCGAGGAGAAGGCCGGAAAATGGGTTCAAGTAGCCCTATTCTGGATGGCCAAAATCACCCAAGCGAGCGGAGAAACTGAAGAACCAAAGGTGAAGCTTGGAGCTCGGTAGCAACTGCTGAAGGCACCTTCAATGGTATTGAAGGCACTCTCGCGCCTTTCAGGAGGAAGGCACCTTCAACCTTTGAAGGTGCCTTCGAGCCTTTATGGAAGGTGCCTTCAACTACTTGAAGGCGCCTTAGACTGGGCAAAAGCGACCATTGGCGAAGATAAAATATTATCTTCACTTGCCTCACTGGAGGCACCTTCCATCTTGTTAGAGGCACCTTCCAGCTGTTGGGATCTTAGATGGCTAGAGGGGGGGTGAATAGACTCTTTAAAAACTTAAGCAGAGAGTTCTACACAGAAACTAGTTAGCGCAGCGGAATAAGCAAACTAAAACAAAACGAAAACCAGAACACAAACACTGATACACAGATTTACGAGGTTCGGGGATAACTTGCCCCTACTCCTCGGCGTGTCCGTAAGGTGGACGACTCCTTGATCTTCGGTAGATCGCACCCCGGAAGAATTCCGGCTAAAGATCCTCCTTGTAGGTGGAGTAACCTTCCCACAAAGTCTCAAGAAATATCTAAGTTAAAGCACAAGACTTACAGAAGCTCGGTGGCAGAGAAGAATGAAAAATGCTTACAACCACGCGAGGATCAGTGAAGGAAACAGAGGTCGCAGTTCACCCGAGGGCTCAAGAAGTTTTCACACCCAACAGACTTTTCTTTCAGCTTTTTTGTTCTTGTGTTCTTCTTTCCTCTCGCTGTTTTTACTGCTTCTGAAGCCCTGTTCCCGATCATGGTCAGACTGCACGAATCAGTGCTGCAGCCAATCCCTCTTTCTCCTTACCTGGTTCTCTGAACTCACACCAATGAAATCACAGTCATCACTGGCGTCTCTGGATACGAACCAATAAGTATAGGTCAAACTGAGCGCAGCCCAATCGCAATCAAATTCGCCAGTGAACGTTGATGCCTCAAATGCATCTGTTGCAGCAAATCACAGTGAAAAGAGCACTTGTCTTCTTCTCTTAATGAAGCTTAATTTGAATTCAACCATGAGAGTGTGACCTGCAACCTGCAAGCTAAAAAGACTCACAGCAGATGGTTAAAAACAGATGGGTGAAAACAAATACGGCAAGAAGAAAAAAATGCATGCAGAACAAACAATATCGTGGGTCGGTCTGCAGACCGATCCACGCTTTCTGAATCATCGCTGATCGGTCTGCAGACCGATCAGGAACTAATTTGATCGGTCTCCAGACCGATCAGGAACTAATTTGATCGGTCTCCAGACCGATCAGATGTCGCTGCGCACAGCTTCTGATCGGTCTGCGGACCGATCAGGCACTAATCTGATCGGTCCCGAGACCGATCAGATGCCGCTCTTCCCAAGCGCTTACAGCCTCCTGATCGGTCTCCAGACCGATCAATAAAATCACAGTAGACTACTGATCGATTTCTGATCGGTCTGCAGACCGATCAGGTGTCCAAGGTTTCACTGGATCGGTCTGCCGACCGATCCAGCTTCTTGACTCAGTCCGGGTCGAGCCCTCTCTGACCTAGTCCGGAGAAACGAGCTCCCTAGCCCTCTCCGACTTCATCTGGTCCTAGAGAACGAGCTACCGAGCCCTCTCTGACTTCGCATGCCAAGTTTCCTTCTTGGACTTTTCAACACCAGATGTCCGATCACCCTTGATCCATCTGGATTTTCCCTTGCCTGGCTTCACTCACCAGGACTTGCACCTAGCTTCACTCACTAAGGTTTTCACCTGGCTTCACTCACCAGGACTTGCACCTAGCTTCACTCACTAGAGTTTTCACCTGGCTTCACTCACCAGGATTCCCAATCTGCCTGGCTTCACTCACCAGGACTTTCCAACTGCCTAATATCCCAGTTAGGACTTTCTCAATCAGGTCAACCTAGTCAACCTAGATCAGTAATTAATCTGAGTTAAATATCTGATAAAACTTAAATCAGTGTCAACAGCAAAACAACATCCAGATCAGACTGTATCAACAATCTCCCCCTTTTTGTTGTTTGACAACACGATTTAAGTTTAGATCAGAAATGCTCATATACCCATAATTTTAGGGAAATCAGGATCCTCCCCCTAAGACGGATATACCTTAGTTATCTTCTCCCTTTTTTTCATATTGACTTGACGAAGTCAATTCATCACTTAACTTAGTCGAATATGTGCGAATTAGGTAAGAGGATTCAACAGGACTCAAAGTCATTCTCTCCCCTAAAATCAACCTTTCATTCATTTCTAAACTTAGTTATCTTCATTCATTTCTAAACTTAGTTATCTTCTCCCCCTTTGTCAAACACCGAAAAGGAGCGAACAAGGTAAGATAACTTAAAAAAAAACTCCCCCTTAATCCATACTGTCTTCTGCTTAATCCCCCTAGAATTCCTTCTAAGAATAAAGAAATAAAAGGCATATAAAGAGTATAGTAACAACCAAGAGAAGAATAGCAAATATATAAAGAGGAATGAGTAGCATAACAGTAAGTAGCAGACAACCAGGTCAGACATAAGTATCTAGCAACCATCATCCAAAACATACAATCAATATGATCATCAAAAAGTATCAGTCATCTTCCTCAAGACGAGGAACATCTCCAGTGTCGGCTGGAGGAATATCTTCCGGAGGCGGGATGCTGCTGCTCGAAAGTGGATGGTCTGGGTGGTGCTGCGGAGGTGGGTAACTGGCCATCCACCCTCGAAGCAGTTGCTGAGTCACCAACTGCTGGCTGCGCAGATCGTCGTAGCGTTGGTCAATCCGTATGCGTAGTCCATCGAACTCAGCAGCCATCATCTCCTTGTGGCGATCAAAACGGCTCTCCAACTCAGCGATCTGCCAGCGCAGATCTGGATCCTCCTCGCCATATGCAGCAGCAGCAGCAACCTGTCGTCGAGGTAACTCACCTAGTGCCCTCCCATCCTTCCACCTAACTGCCCCAGCCTCTCCTAAGATTCCAGACTTAGAAAATGCATGTTTCCCAAGTCGACAATCCTGCCTAACCATCTTTACCAACCTCCCCCGAGAGACGTCAACACCCAGGGTCTCAAGCCAATCAGTAATTACATGCCCATAAGGCATATAGATGGTGTAACCGCTTGGCTCGCTATGGGAGATGATAGAAGTATAGACACTTGACATGATATCAAAGTCAAGACGCCTACGCAACCCATAAAGCATCAGACAATGATACGGTCGAATCTCTGCCAATGGTTTAGAAGTAATAGGTAGAAGACAGTTTGTGACAATTTTGAAAAGAATGTAATCAGGAGCAGAAAGGCCAAGGGCTGCAAATGTAGGAAAGTCGACATCTAACTCATCTAATCCATCCGGTCTCGGATGTCCAAAGAAGTACTCATAAATCGAGTCAGATGAGACATCAAGAGGATGAGGCACGGGTTCAGGCAAAGCAGGATAGAATGAGAACACCGTCCCCGAACACAAACGACAGCCTAAATAATCAAAGAAGGCAATTAAGCTGAAATCAACGGTTTGCTTAGCCACTCTTGATTATAACTACCATCAAGAGTCTGATGAAGGTTGTTATAGAATTCAGAAACTAGGTCAAGGTTGATATCCCTCTCTAAATATACCAAGGAATCAAGTTTATAGTAGGCTATGGTCTCCGTAATCGTTGGACAAAACTCATTCATGTATTTTTTATCGACTGATCTACATGGGAGCAACTTGAAGGTCCTTTCCTTAAAGGATTGTTCAAACTGTTGGTTGGGGAATCTCCCCGAATTGGACGGTTGAGGTCGGGAGGTTTCTTTGGACTTGGATTTATCTTTGGACTTGGAAGTACCCTCACCTACTGGTTTCTTCCTTGGGGGTTAGGAACATGACACAGATGAAGCAAAGGAGCACAACCCGAGCACCACCCCAAATCACTGAAGTAGTGAGAAATGAAACAAATGAAGTACTAACGAGAAATAGAGCTGATTAAGTTACCTTGGAGCCATTTCTCTAGTTTTCGGAGAAAGAGAGAAATGCTGAGGCAGGAGGGAGTCGTCTAGGGTTCGGCGATCAAGGGGAAGAAGAAACGGGGGAAAAGAGAGTCGGCTAGGGCTTCGTAGGTAATGGGAAAGGAGGGAGTCGGGAGGAGTTAAAGCCAGGGATCCATCTATTCCCTGATCGGACGGCTGTTCGATCAGGAGAAATCCTGAACGATCAGATTCACCCGAGTGAATCAGCGACACCTGATCGGTCAGTGGACCGATCAGGGATCATCCTGATCGGTGCCCGGACCGATCAGGGGGCTTTCTTCGTGCGCTGATCGGTCACTGGACCGATCAGATACCAAACAGAGAGTTTGGCTTCGTTCTGGATCGGTCGACAGATCGATCCAGCTGTGGACCGATCAGTGTCTAATAACCCGATTTCGGTAATTTCAGTAACCGAAATACTGAGCCATGAAGTCTGAAGAATCCGGAACTCAAGAATTCATAACTTCCCTAAGACATACCCTAGAACTTAGGAATCACCAAACACTAATATATTCGAAATATGATTTCTTATGGCCTGAACTTGTTCATAATCCAAAAGTTTCAGACTCTTATCAAACAAAACCTCACACTAACTCCAACCATATGGAGTTCTGTCTTCTTGGTCCTTAGAAGTTCAAAACATATTTTTGCTAAACTCATCTCTATGATCAGGTTCAAATTTGTCAAAATATAAACAACTTGTCCTAATTTTTCAATCAAGGCATGAAAGCTGAAATTTTTGATCCTTGTTATGTTTAGTTTCAAGTTTGTCAAAATATATCCAAGTTGCTATTATTTCCTTTAACAACCTATCGTTTTATCAATCAAAGTCATGAAATGAACCAAACAACAATACCAATCAACACATCAACCATCAACCATAATTAGATAATTTCTAGGCAAAAGTCCAACCAAGATTCCTTGGTTGGAATATATGAGTAAGATCTAGGAGCCAAATACACATGAATTATGTAATGACCTTCCCCATACTCAATTAATGTCTCTTCAACCTAATTATTCAAGGGATGCATGATACATTTTGAATAATTTGGTTGATCCTAGCATCTCACCCCATATTTAGCAAACAAAAACAATTTGTTAAACCTTATAGTTTGTGTGAGATGTCCCCAAGTTGCCCAAATTAATTTCCCAATTTTTCTTGTCATTTTAATGGTCCTTATTGATCATGATGTGGTCAACATGACTTATTGAGCCAAACACATTCCCAATTCCCTCCTTAAATGACTAAATTCATTTTCCGGAAGGGGTTTTGTGAAAATGTCGGCTAAGTTTGACTTTGACTCAACATATGTGAGTGCAATGTCTCCCCTAGCTACGTGATCTCTAATGAAGTGATGACGCACTTCAATGTGTTTGGTCCTTGAATGATGGACTGGATTTTTCGTTAGGTTTATTGTGCTAATGTTGTCACACAACACTTGCACTCCCTTATACGAAAGTCCATAATCTTCTAGAGTGTGAATCATCCACAACAATTGTGATACACTCTCTCCCATAGCAATGTATTCAGCCTCGGTCGTGGAGAGAGCAACACAATGTTGCTTCCGACTTGACCAACTAACTAATGATGAACCTAAGAATTGGCAACCCCCACTAGTGCTTTTCCGATCCAATTTGCACCCAGCATAATCGGAATCGGTATAGCCTATCAAGTCAAAAGACTCTGTACGAGGGTACCATAGACCTACTCGAATTGTGCCCTTAAGGTATCTCAATATTCTCTTAACTGCAATTAAATGAGATTCCTTGGTACAGACTTGATATCTAGCGCACATGCCCACAGCAAAAAGTATGTTTGGTCGACTAGCTGTGAGATATAGAAGACTACCAATCATGCTTCTATATTGCGTTAGATCAATTGGTTTTCCACTCTCATCATTGTCAAGACGAGTGTTTGTCGCCATCGGAGTGGACACTTCCTTAGAGTCACTCATATTGAATTTTCTAAGCATCTCTTGAGTGTATTTTGTCTGATGGACATAAATTCCATCTCGAGTTTGTTTGATTTCAAGTCCGAGGAAGAATGTCAACTCTCCTACTAGACTCATCTCAAACTCACTTTCCATGTGAGAAATGAATTCATTCAAATAGCCTTTGTTATTTGAGCCACAAATTATGTCATCGACATATACTTGGGCTACAAAAATGTTTTCACCATCTCTACGCAGAAATAGTGTTGGGTCTATTTGGCCTCTTACAAAGCCCTTTTCTAATAGGTAAGTTGACAACCTTTCGTACCATGCTCGAGGTGCTTGTTTAAGCCCATAAAGAGCTTTCTTGAGCTTGTACACGTGGTTTGGAACTTCGGTATTCACAAACCCCGGTGGTTGTTCAACATAGACCTCTTCTTTGATGAATCCGTTTAAGAAGGCTGATTTAACGTCCATTTGATAGAGCTTGAAACCTCTATGTGCAGCAAAAGCTAGCATCAAACGAATGGACTCTAATCGGGCCACGGGAGCATAAGTCTCATCATAATCGAGACCTTCGACTTGACTATAGCCCTTGGCTACAAGTCTTGCCTTGTTTCTTACAACTTCTCCCTTTTGATTTAACTTATTTTTGAAGACCCATTTAGTTCCAATAATGGTGGTCTTCTTAGGTCTAGGAACTAAGTCCCACACTTGACTCCTTTCAAATTGACCTAACTCATCTTGCATAGCTAAGATCCAATCAGGATCGTGCAATGCCTCATCAACTATTTTTGGTTCAATCTCTGAAATCAATGCGACTTCATTAGACTCATTTCTAAAGAATGACCTAGTCCTAACCCCTTGTTGGATGTCTCCCACAATTTGGTCTTGGGGATGACTAGTGGCTAACCTAGACTGCCTTGGTGTTGGTGGTGCCTCATGAGTGGTCTCACTCGGCACAGGCAAGGACTCAATATCAGGCAAAGGATCAGATTGAGTTCTTTGTTGCCTTTGCTCATCAACATCAGAGTCAACTTCGACTCGTTCTTCATTTTGATCATTCAAACTTAGATTTCTAAGTTCAAATTGAATTTCTCCTGCATCCCTTGGTTGATCATTTAAGTTAGGGATTTCTTCAAAAGCTACATCAGAGGACTCTTCAATCAATTTAGTCCTATTGTTGTAGACTTGATAGGCTTTGCTGGTAAGAGAGTACCCGACCAGTATCCCTTGATCAGCCTTAGCCGTGAACTTCCCAAGATGATCCTTGGTGTTCAAGATAAACACCTTACAACCAAACACCCTAAGATGTTTGATTGTAGGCGGTTTCCCAAACCAAAGTTCATGGGAGTCTTTCCTAAAACCTATGTATTAAAACTCGATTTTGCACATAGCAAGTTGTATTCACAGCTTGACCCATAAGTAGCTCGGTAGTGAGTACTCATTAAGCATGCTTCGTGCAGCCTCTTGTAGGACTCGGTTCTTTCTCTCCACAACCCCATTTTGCTGTGGGGTCCTTGGAGTAGAGAACTCATGCCTATATCCCTTTTCTTGACAAAACTTTAAAAACCTATGATTTTGAAATTCCCCACCATGATCACTTCTAATGGTTTTAATTGTTGTCGATTTTTCATTTTCAGTTCTTCTACAAAAGGAAATAAAAATATCTATAGTTTGGTCCTTATGTTTCAAAAAAAAAGTCCATGTGTATCTAGTAAAATCATCAACGATTACCAAGCAATATCTACTTCCATTCAATGATATTACACTACTGCAATCAAATAGGTCCATGTGCAATAAATCTAAAGCAGTAGATGTACTTACAGTGCTTTTACCTTTATGAACAACTTTTGTTTGCTTACCCTTTTGACATGCATCACATAGTTTGGTCTTGTGGTACTTGATGCTGGGTAAGTCTCGCACTAATCCTTGGTTGGCCAACTTCCGGATGTTCTTCATGTTTACATGTGCCAACCTTCTATGCCATAGCCAAGACTCTTCTTCTTTCGACATGAAACACTTAATCAAAGCATTAGTAGCACTTTTAAACGATACTTGATAAATATTATCAACCCTTGTACCTACTAGTATCGTGTCAAGTGTGTCAATGTGTTTAACCAAACATTGACTTGAATGAAATTCAATTGTGTAACCCGTATCACACAATTGACTGACACTTAGGAGATGAAAAGTCATCCCCTTGACTAGAAGGACATTCTTGATATGGAGACATTCGGATATATGAATGTCTCCAACTCCTACAACCTTAAGGCTTCCATTATTACCAAAAGACACATTACCTCTACTTTTGTTTTGAATGGTTGTAAACAGTGATCTGTCCCCGGTCATGTGCTTGGAGCATCCACTATCAACAAACCAAGTTGATAGATGCTCCCCCTCGACCAATGCCTACAAGACACGGAAGATAGAGGTTTTAGGTACCCAAATCTTGGGACCTAATGCTTCTACAACGAAAGACCTAGGGACCCATGCCTTGGTCATACCTTTCCTAGTTCCATGAGCCCTAGAAACATGTGATCTACTATTTTGAGTTCTAGACATTAGGGAAATGAAACTCGACTCCTTGGGTTGATACCCTAGCCTGACCTTGTTGTAGACTGCCCTTTGGGCATTTAGAATCATGTCTAGAGTCTTAGAGCTAGTTGAGAACTTCTCAAACATTTTCTTGAGTTTCTCAACCTCACCCTTTAAAGCCTTGTTCTCATCCTCAAGGACTTCTAGATGTAGGTCATCGACCTCATCTTCCCTAAGGGTCCTTAAGGTTTTTACTTCTTCTTTTAACAATTTATTTTCTGTTTTTGACTTTTTAAGCAATGTAGATAAGTGAGTGATAGTCTTATAACACTTTTCTATATGAGAAGAGGTTACCTCTTCATCATCCGACGATGATGAAGCCGCGGTTGAAGCGTCGCTCGAATCTCCCTCACTTTCGGAGTCCGAAACCTCCCTTGTCATGAGTGCTAATTGTCGTGTGCTCTTTTCCATCTTCTCTTCTTCCTCCGATGAGCTTGATGAGGACTCATCCCAAGTGGCCTTGAGAGCCTTCTTCTTCTTGGCTCTTTCCTCCTTCTTTTTGGCTCGTTCCTCCTTCCTCTTTAATTTCGGACACTCGCTCCGAATGTGTCCTTTCTTGCTACACTCATAACATATAACATTAGATTTATCAAAATTTTGATCATTAGTTTTACCTTTTCCTTTGTATCTTCGGCTTCTTCTCATAATCCTTCTTACGAAGTTCGCCATCTCACTTGATGATGATCCACTTTCATCATCGGATTCGGAGAAAGAGGTGGATGAGGAAATCTCCTTTTCCTTCTTCTTTTCCTTCTTCCTTCTTCCATCCTTGCTCTTTGGTCCTGCAAATAAAGCAATACCCTTCTCTTTTTTACCTTTGTTAGCAAGCTCATGAAGTTCCATCTCACAGAAAAATTCATCTAGTTTAACAATGGAAAGATCCTTGGATACCTTGTAGGCATCTACCATAGATGACCACAAGGCATTCCTAGGAAAAGATTTAAGAGCGTACCTTACTAGATCGCGATTCTCCACTTGTTCGTCCACAGAGTGTAGACCGTTGATGATCTCCTTGAATCTCCCATGAAGTTCACTTACCGTTTCATTGTCCTTCATGGTTAGATTTTGGAGTTGATTCAAGAATAGGTCCCTCTTGGCAATCCGAGAATCTCGAGTTCCCTCTTGGAGCTCGATGAGTTTGTTCCATAGGTCTCTTGCACTTGAGAACGGACCTACCTTGACGAGTTGGTCCTTGGCGATTCCACATTGCAAGGTGACCATAGCCTTGGCATCGGCTTGTGCTTTGCGAAGTTGTTCGGTAGACCATCTTGACGAATCGAGTTCGTTACCTTCTTCATCCTTTGGTGGTGTGAAACCTTCCTTGACTGAGAACCACATGGCAATGTCGGTCTTGAGGTAATACTCCATGCGGCCCTTCCAATATTGAAAATCTGCTCCTTCGAAGTAGGGTGGTCGATTTGTGCTAAAGCCTTCCTTCATAGCCATCCTTGTTTGCTCTTTTGGGTGTTAATCCGAATCAAAGAGCCCCTTGCTCTGATACCACTTGTTGGGATCTTAGATGGGGGTGAATAGCCTCTTTAAAAACTTAAGCGAGAGTTCTACGAAACTAGTTAGCGCAGTGGAATAAGCAAACTAAAACAAAATGAAAACCAGCACAAACACCGATACACAGATTTACGAGGTTCGGGGATAACTTGCCCCTACTCCTCGGCGTGTCCGTAAGGTGGGCGACTCCTTGATCTTCGATAGATCGCACCCCGGAAGAATTCCGGCTAAAGATCCTCCTTGTAGGTGGAGTAACCTTCCCACAAAGTCTCAAGAAATATCTAAGTTAAAGCACAAGACTTACAGAAGCTCGGTGGCAGAGAAGAATGAAAAATGCTTACAACCACGCGAGGATCAGTGAAGGAAAACAGAGATCGCAGTTCACCCGAGAGCTCAAGAAGTTTTCACACCCAACAGACTTTTCTTTCAGCTTTCTTGTTGTTGTGTTCTTCTTTCCTCTCGCTGTTTTTACTGCTTCTGAAGCCCTGTTCCCGATCATGGTCAGACTGCACGAATCAGTGCTGCAGCCAATCCCTCTTTCTCCTTACCTGGTTCTCTGAACTCACACCAATGAAATCACAGTCATCACTGGCGTCTCTGGATACGAACCAATAAGTAGAGGTCAAACTGAGCGCAGCCCAATCGCAATCAGATTCGCCAGTGAACGTTTATGCCTCAAATGCATCTGTTGCAGCAAATCACAGTGAAAAGAGCACTTGTCTTCTTCTCTTAATGAAGCTTAATTTGAATTCAACCATGAGACTGTGACCTGTAACCTGCAAGCTAAAAAGACTCACAGCAGATGGTTAAAAACAGATGGGTGAAACAAATACGGCAAGAAGAAAAAAGTGCATACAGAACAAACAATACCGTGGGTCGGTCTGCAGACCGATCCACGCTTTCTGAATCATCGCTGATCGGTCTGCAGACCGATCAGGAACTAATCTGATCGGTCCCGAGACCGATCAGATGTCGCTCTTCCAAGCGTCCTGATCGGTCTCCAGACCGATCAGTAAAATCACAGTAGACTACTGATCGATTTCTGATCGGTCTGCAGACCGATCAGTAATCGATCAGTAGCCACTGATCGATTCCTGATCGGTCGCCAGACCGATCAGGTGTCCAAGGTTTCACTGGATCGGTCTGCCGACCGATCCAGCTTCTTGACTCAGTCCGGGTCGAGCCCTCTCTGACCTAGTCCGGAGAAACGAGCTCCCTAGCCCTCTCCGACTTCATCTGGTCCTAGAGAACGAGCTACCGAGCCCTCTCTGACTTCGCATGCCAAGTTTCCTTCTTGGACTTTTCAACACCAGATGTCCGATCACCCTTGATCCATCTGGATTTTCCCTTGCCTGGCTTCACTCACCAGGACTTGCACCTAGCTTCACTCACTAGGGTTTTCACCTGGCTTCACTCACCAGGACTTGCACCTAGCTTCACTCACTAGAGTTTTCACCTGGCTTCACTCACCAGGATTCCCAATCTGCCTGGCTTCACTCACCAGGACTTTCCAACTGCCTAACATCCCAGTTAGGACTTTCTCAATCAGGTCAACCTAGTCAACCTAGATCAGTAATTAATCCGAGTTAAATACTGATAAAACTTAAATCAGTGTCAACAGCAAAACAACATCCAGATCAGACTGTATCAACACCAGCTTCGGATAAGATTTTTCAAGGGCTATAAAAGACCCCTAGAGTTAGGAATTAAATAACAACTTCTATATTAACTTTTTAGCAACTTTCTGAGCTTTTCAAAAAGTGTAAGAGGCTTCTCCACCTTCATCAAAGGAGGCATTTTTAGTAGAGATTTGTAACTACCTTAGATTAATAACCACATAGATTGTAACCAAGTAAAAATCATAGTCTCTTACTTATTTTCCTTTTAAGTTGTTATTTCATCTATTGTTGTTACTTGATTAGAATTGTGCTACTAATACAAATCAAAAGAACGGGAAGGGGTTTGTTTTCTTCTTACAAGCAATTCACCCCCTCCTCTTACCGACCCCACTGCACCAACACCTTCTTCTCTCCTCAAGCCTAAGTAATCCTCTTCTTCTTCTTTACTCTCATCTCAAAATCCCCCCCCCCCCCCCCCCCCAAGATTCTCAGATCTCTTTTCCTCAAGATCTAGATCTAAAAGCTTTCTCCCTCAAGTTTTCTTCTCCTCCAAGGTCTTCTCTTCTCTACCTCAAGATCTTTCTTCATTTCTTCAAGAGCACCCTCTTTCTTCTTCAATAATCACTCTCCCTCACTTGTCTTTTAATTATGTATAATCTTTTGAAAAGGATCTGATGTAGGAGTAGAGGATCTAGCAGAGGAAATGATCTGGGGAAGGATAAAGGCAAGGAGAAGGCTACTTCCAAAGGAAAAGGCAAATGGATTGTATGCGATGAAGGTAATGACAATGAATATGACATTATTTTTAGAAACAATGAGCAAAAATCTAGATATGATTCTCTCATTACTCAAAAACTTGTTTGCACTAGATATGTGGACCCTACTACCATGGGAGTTTTAGGAATTAAGGAGGATGTAGATTGGTTAATTAGTGCCTTTGATTGGAATGATATGATGTATTCACACCAACCAACATATCCCTGCCTTACCCTTGAGTTTTTGAGCTCAATAGAGGTCCACTTTACCTCTGATGAAGATTATATTGGTAATATCAATTTTAGCCAATAAACCAAGAGTTTTAGTGAACTCTTAGTGACTTTAATAATTATTTTGGCTTACCTACAAGGGGATCTCGCAAGTTTGATTGTAGTTTTGATTGTAATTCCTTTTGGAGCTCAATCATCGATTTGAGTGAACCTTACGACCCTTCTAGATCTAAAGCTTGTAACATGCAAAACCCCATTTTCTGATACCTTTACTGTGGAATGAGTAAAACTATCTTTGGTAGGGGAGAAAGTGATGAGTAGTTAGAAAGGTAGAGCTTTATTCTTTTTGGGTCATGCTTCATAAAGTCGATTTTGATACCGAGTTCTTCTTTTTGCAAACACTTGCGAGATTCGGAAAGGCAACCTCGGGTGGATTGTTTATGGTAGTTTGATAACCCAGATCGTTATAAATTTAGATTATGAAACTGGATGGTTTAGTAATTGTTCATGGCAATCATAAAATCAATCTCAATACATGTATTTCCTTGAGAATGATATGTCAAGATGAGAATGGCTTTGCCTTTCCTAAGAGGGATGGATTTCCATTACCTCTACCCTGCCCCGAGCATACCACAGTTCACAATCCTGCTAACTAGGTAATCATGGACATAGCTCGTGAGTTTTCCCCGCCCCTGTGGAGTACACTAAGCCCTCATCATCTGTACACCCACAACCGTCTAGACATCCGAAACCTACTAGGCATTCTTTTGCTTATGATATAGGCTCTTCCAGATTTAATTTCTCATATTTTCATACCTCTTTGGATTCACTTCATGAGAAGCATAGTATATAACAACAAATGTTGGAGGGTCACTACAAATTGTCAGATGACCAATTTCAAGAGGTACGTAATCACTTCTAGTTCACGAGAAACTTTCAAAGCTGAATTTATTCAAGACTACGACATTGAGCAGGAGAGGATGGATGACTTTAGGTGTTCAAAGGATAAAACTAGGCAGCAAGTGACTACTCTTTTTCAGTATCATGAGCATATGAGCTAACTTTCCGAAAGCCTAGATTTCCTCCTGAACCACGTATTGTTCGGTCTGGAGATCCACCTCCCTATTCCTACCCTCCCCCTCCACGAGGTCCTTCTTTTTCCCCTCCTCCACCTATTGATTTCATTGGGACGATGAAATGTTTAAGTCTGGGGGTATTGTACATAGTGTCATTTTCCTTGCAGTTCAATTCAGTTTCATTTTGCTTATTTTCATGTCATTTTTATTATTTTTCTTTAGTTGTTTTGATTGTTGTTTTGACTATATTTGTAATTATTTTATGGCATATTGAGAACATCAATCTTCACCTTACTGCTGGCTTATTCAATGGCAAAATTATTAGCACATTTATATTTAGATTCATGTTGTTATTTAAGATAGTGCTAGTATATTTGGTGAACTTCTTTTCTCTATCTCAAGAAGCACGAAGTGAGCATTGTATTGTAATGAGATAGACTTGAGTGTTGCCATGATTTTAAGGATCTTATTTTCACTTACTTAAGCTTGAATAGTAGTTAACTCTGAAATAGTCATGATTCATCTAATTTGTTTAGTACTTGAGTTTTCATAGTGATTTCTTAGATTATATCTTGTTTACTAGATGATGCTCGTATCATGTAAGTTTGCTTGGAAAAATCTAAATATCCCTACGGTTGTTAGTGCTATATTTAAAGAACCAAAAAAATAAGAAAAATTTAAGTATTGCATAATGCAATCACTTTGAAAAAAAAGAGAAGAATAAGGAACATAAAAAATAGTTTTACAAATGGAAACTAGCAAGTTACCCCTTTGACACCGAGTTAGGTTATTGGAAAAATAAATGTTGTGTTTATTTTGATGTCGAACATGCCTTTAAGGCCTTGGGTAGACTATGAAATATGAACCAAATATGTGGAAGGTAAGTTTCAATCACTGGGAACATGAGAAATTTATTTGAATGATGACTTGACTGTGATTAGGGATTGAAACTTAAAAAGCTTAAGTCACTTATTGCACTATAAATGAGAACTTATTAGGTCATTCTTAGGTTACTCTATGATTATCCTCATTAATGAAACTAGTAGATAGAGTTAGATTGATTCACTAGAGATTATGATACATTATATTAGTACATAGATCTAGATTGTGGCAGTTTACTTAAGGATAAACAAAGATTTAAGTATGGGGGTATGATGTACGTAGAATATATCTATTTTTATGCATGCTTTAATGCACATTCACTTGCTTTCCTTGCTTATGTTTGATGCATTTTCACCCCTATTTATCATATTTTCAGCATAATTACACTCTTTATCGGAGATCTTCTTTTGTTTGATTTTCTGTTAACAGGATATATTTTTAGAGTGAAAATTGTTCGAAATGTGCTTCGGAGAGACGAAAGAAGAAGAGTAGAGTTTCGGTCGTGTATTTTCACATGGTTGTGTCCCTTCTCTCGTGAGCAAGTAGCACATGGTTGTGCCAAAAGATATGACCATGTCATTCATCCAGAGAAGAGGAAGACTCTGGCTATGTGGTTTCACATGGCCGTACCATTTCACCAGAGCTCGATCAAGCCTTGGTCATGCCAAGCAAGTAGAGCTAAGTAAATCCATGGCCATCCCACTTAAATCGAGTGGCTTCAAGCCCTAGTCGTGCCAAAGAGTCACGACCATGACACGGGTTGTGCTCTGGCCCATGCCCTACTCTATTTAAGGGGAGTTATTTCCCTTCCTTAAGGGAGGAAGGTTTTCCCCTTTGGGAGATCCAATTTGGTCCAGATCTACACCCTCTCCACTCTGTTCTACGATCCTAATCTATTTTCATCATCCTCCTCGACTCTGGAAGAAAAGGATTAAATCTAAAGATTACTCGACACATCGGATAAGCTTCTTCTCCCTTCTTCTCTTAGATTGGGTTTTGATGCTTATAATATAAGGAACTATAGCGCTAAACACGCCAAAAAGCACAGCGGAAAACAAGTTCCTTCTAGAAGATCCATGCAAAAGAAAACTACATACTAAGTTTAATAAAGGGAGTTTATACCTTTGTTACGTCCCCTTCGCAATCTCGACAACAAATTTTCTTTAGATGCAGATCTTAACGTGATCAAGTGGTTGTGCCTCTATGGTGTCCACACGAACAAGCCTCGTTTGTCTCACAAACTCACGAAGTGGAAATTGAAAACAACCAAAGGTTGTGCAAGCAACCCTTCTTGGAGGTTTCGACCAAGTGAAGAGAGGAGGAGGAAGAAGAGCAAGAACACCAATTTTTATTTTTTTCATCATGAAAATGAATCCAAAAACCTATTTTATTCATTCATGAAATTGCCTTAATGTCAATTTCCTTAATTAACATTAATATTTATCTTCATCAAATGAATCCAATGCATTCAATGCATGAGCAATTCAAATTGTCCACTCTTCATCCAATGCATCCAATGCATGAGTAATTCAAATTGTACACTCCTCTTTCTTCATGAATTCAAATTCATCAAATAATGAGTCTAACTCATTAATCATCAATCCAATTGACTCAATGAATCTAATTTGAATTGGACTCAATCCAATAGTTGGATCCAATAGTTGGATCCAATTGAGTCTAACTCAATGAGTTCAATTTGAATTAGACTTAATCCAATGATCCATTATATAAACCTATCTCCAAATCAACTTATTCTTTGTTGTGATCCAATAGGTTCTCGTAACATTGGTAATGTCTCTAAAACTATTTAGATACATAAATAATGAGTGGCATCTAGTAAGGCATCATTGCTACCCAAGTCACGATAATGTCGAGATTCGACTTAACCTTTCCATAGCTATTATCTTGTATGACTCAATTCTTCTATCCTTGATATATATATTGATCAATGAGGCATAGACCATGTCATCCTCTTATCAATGTTTGTGTTTCTTGATCTCTAAGTAGACACCTTCAATCAAATAAACTCAATATCACATATTGACTCATTTAAGCATGGTCATCATTTTTATGTCCTACTAATCAAGGGGCCCACAGATATCACTTCTATCATATGAAAGGGATAGATCTCATTTACATCACTCACATCCCTCTGCATAACTTATTGTATACCTAGTGATCGACTTTATGGTCCACTCTGTTAAGGGTGACGTTTGTCGATACCAAAGTATATAACTCCTTATGTAGGAAACCATAGTGACTTTAGGTCTAAGGACTATTCATACTAATAGTCACATGAGAATATTTATGACACTCATATAACAATCCATGAAATATTCTCATGGCAGGTCATTCAGTACACATTTTCTAATATATATCCATGTGTCAACCTGATATCTCATATCCATAACTTTTGAGATTAAGTCATCTGTTAACCTACATGCTAGTATCAACGCATTAATATTGTCCTTGTATATTAATGTTTGACTATGAATAGTTAAGAGTAGGTGTTCTATATATCCACAACATTCCACTATCAATTCAACCAATTGATACATTATAGACTAGAACCTACTACCCTAAGACATTATTATACTTATTCATTCGACACTGAACTAAAGTAAATATAATAACCAACTTTACCTTTTATTAATAAGTGAAATATAATACAAAGAGTGTCCTTGTCAATCATCTCATAATTCGTACTAGGGCTAATACTAACAATCTCCCACTAGTACTAGTGTCAATCATTGAAATATCTAATACCCAGTGACCTAGTGTGACCATCATGCTTTCTCTGTGTCAAAGCCTTGGTCAAAGGATCCATAATGTTAGCATCGGTTGGTACTCTGCATATCCTCACATCTCCTCTATCGATGATCTCTCGAATGAGATGGAATCATCGCAGTACATGTTTGGATTACTGATGAGAGTGAGGTTCCTTAGCCTGTGCAATAGTCCCATTGTTATTACAATAGAGGTTTATTGGGTTTGCTAACTAGGAACAACACCAAGTTCTATAATAAACTTCCAAATCCAAATAGCCTCTTTAGCTGCAGTTGAAGCGAAAATGTACTCGGCCTCTATTGTAAAATCAGCGACTGTGTCTTGCTTTGAACTCTTCCAGTTCACAACACCACCATTTAAGCAAAACACATACCCTAACTGTGATCTATAATCATCCTTATTAGTTTGGAAGCTAGCATCGATGTAACCCTTTACAACAAGTTGTTCATCACCTCCAAAGATCAAGAAATAATCTTGAGTTCTTCTCAAGTACTTAAGAATATTCTTGGCTATTATCCAGTGCCTTTTACTTGGATCTCACTGGTATCTGCTCATCATGTTTAACGCATAGGAGACATCTGGTCGAGTACAAAGCATGACATGCATGATAGACCCTATATCAGATGCATAAGGAATCTAATTCATGTGATCATTTTCTTCCTTAGAAGAGGGGTATTGAGTCTTCGAAAGACTCACACCATGTGACATTAGCAAGAATCTCTTCTTAGAATTCTGCATGGAAAAACGTTTAAGCACCTTGTCAATATATGTACTCTGACTTAGATCAAGCAATCGCTTAGATCTATCTCTATAGATCTTATGCCTAAAATGTAGGTTGTTTCACCTAAGTCCTTCATTAAGAAATAATTCCCAAGCCAAGTCTTCACTAACTAAAGAGTAGGGATATCATTTCCAATGAGAAGTATGTCATGTACATACAATATGAGAAAGATGACTATGTGTTAGTTGCTACTAGGAATACCATCCTAGTTCCCCTGCACAAAAATTTGTAGAAGCATAGAACTATCCTAGCTACCCATGTGCTCTACTAAAGTTAAATTTGGAAAGATAATAACCCTATTTTTCTTGATAACCACTTTGTCATCAAAAGAAATAGCATATCCATCCAAAAATAGTTTAGAAATTGAAAATAAATTTTTTCTAAAACTTGGTACGTAAAGACAATTCCTCAAAATCAAAGTTCTATTCCTATCAAATGATAAGTAGACATCTCCCACTGCAACAACCGCCACTTTCGTAGCATTGTCCATGTAGATGGTTATCTCTCCCTCATATAGTCGTCGTGTTTCCTGGAACCCCTGTAAAGTATTACAGACATGATCAGTGGCTCCTGTATCTACACACCAGGTACTAGTAGATAACACCACTAAACATGTTTCAATTACTAGAGAATAAGATATACCTTTATTGTTCTCTTTCCTACGAGGACAGTTCGCCTTCCAATGTCCAGACTGCTTGCAAATGAAGCACTTGCCCTTCGGCTTCTTCACTCCTGCTTGTAGTCCAGTACCTAGAGATCGATTCACTTTCTTTGCCGAGCCAGCTTATTTTTTCTTCTTCTTGCCTTTTAACTTAGAAGTAGAAACATTTTCAGCAAAGTGGATTTGAGAATTATGACGAAATAGCCCTTCTGCTGCCTGAAGTTCTGTCAGTAGTCCACCAATAAATAAATCCTTTTATTCATATTGTAGTTAAGGTGGAACTGCTCAAAACTTTTGGGTAGTGTTTGGAGAATAATATCGACCTAGGTTTCCCCATCGATTTCAGCTCCAAGGATTTGTATCTCGTTCAAGTAAGTCATCATCTTGAGGATATGATTCCTTACGGGTGTCCCCTCTTTCAGGGTGGTTGTCATTAAGTTTCTCATAGCCTCTTGCCTAGCAGCCCAATTTTGGTGTCCAAAGAGTTCCTTGAGATTATACATCATGTTATAGGCAGTAGGCATGGACTGATGCTGATGTTGCAGCACATTTGACATAGAAGCCAAAATGTAACACCGCGCCATCTCATCTGCCTTTACCCATTTCTTGTGATACTCACTCTCCTCTTCACTAGAATCACTATTAGGATCATTAGGGTATACCTCTAACAGTACAAACTTATAGCCTTCAGCAGTTAGGACAATGTCCAGGTTTCTTTTCCAATCTATGTAATTTGGACCAGTAAGTTTGTTCTCTTTCAGAATAATAGCCAGTGGGTTGAAAGTCATCCTAAGAATCACAAAATAAATTTTGGTCAAAACTTTAGAATTTAGAATAATATTAAGTTCTCAAACAATATTATTTAAATTCACCAATACCTCAAAACACCGTGAATTTTGTATGCCACGATAGTGTGGACGTATACAAATTCAAACATTTGTAAGAGGAGGTTTTACCCATTAATTTTATTCTTGTCAACCTAACTTTATGACACATAAAATTAATAGTTGGTATTCCTTTGGTCACATAAATAATAGTAGTAACTCCAATGGGGAGGATACTATTAAATGTGCCTAAGTGTATACCATTACTTGATACTTAGTCCATTAAATAGGATTTTGCCCCTTCAGTTGGAGAAGATCACATGCTCCTAAATAATTTCCTATAATCATCCATAAAGGAAGTTTGATCTAGTGATCTGTAAACAAATTAATCCGATGTGGAGGAAGGTACTCAGAGCCAACGCGCAAGTTTATTTGCATCACTTACAAACCAATAATGGAGACCGTGGAATTTATTTATAAATCTCTCTCCCACTTAGTTATTTAAGATGAGGATTTTAACATGCACACACACACCACAGCAAATAAAAGCAATAAATATGGAAAAATAATTTTTCAACTATTATGGCATCTTCCATCGTTGTCCTCCGTGTGCTGCCAACCCTAACTGCTGCTATCTTTAGCCACTGCAATCGGGTCTAGTTGTCGCATCTATCTTGCTTCTTTTTCCGCTGCACCTCTGGTCCTCAAATAGCACCATGCCTCGCAAGGATACGATCCGCGATAAAAATAAAATTTTACATATATCAATCCTATATTCCACAAAGGAATGTACATAAAGTCTACATCGAACAAAATGTAAAATCCTAAAACTAATACAGCTCCTGTTGTATTTAATAAGTACAATCATGCACACACATAAAATGACCTCGACATGTCCGAGGGTCCAATCACACACAATCACAATAGGCCATAATAGTTGGAGCCTAGAACCACAAAGTTAATCTATTTGCACATCCTATTATTATCCTGCCTAAAATATGTATGACATGTGCATAATTAAACTAAAAACCAAACACACAGAGGTATAACCTAGTTCTGATACCAATTGTTGGTTACTACTCAGAATACCATCCTAGTTCCCCTGTATAAAAATTTGTACAAGATAGAACTATCCTAACTACTCATGTGCTCTACTAAAGTTAAATTTGGATTACAAATGATGCTTAACATTATTAATCCAAATTTCCCTTTAGAAGTTAAACTTGGATTGGGTACAAAATTTAACATCCTTACTCCAAGTTCAACTGATGTGATCTTCCTAAGTTAAACCATATTACAGAAGTTATTAAATATCTATTTCAAAGATCAGCTTCCAAGTTAAACATAGCGAGGCACTAGGCCTTCTTGGGTATGGGATCATCCACCACTTCCTAGACAAAACCTCACAAAGAAATTGGATATTTAACTTCTTACAGTAAACTAGATTCAACTATAGAGACCTCAATAGAAACACATTATCGAAACATGAAATCAAAAAATAAAATCGATAACAAAAATGATAACTTAAAATCGATAACCTCTTGTGTTTGGTTTTCCAAAATCTATACAAAAGATGAACTAGTTATGATGTGGAAACTAATAACTAGTTATACCTTTTATAGCTTATAGACCTCTTGATCTTCTATTGTATTCCTCTCATTCTCTTGGACGTCGTGTGGGTGACGATGTAAAGCCCGAAAAATTCCCAAATTTATTTTAGAATTATTCTATGATTTTTCTGGAATTATTAGATATTTTTCCGGAATTTTCCGAGTAGCGGGAGTAGCAAAAACAAATAGGTCGCAAAATAGCTTAGGCGGGAATCGAACCCGAGACCTATGGTGTAAGGGATAATGTTAGTAACCAGTTGAACCCAGCAGGGCCGTGCTGAAAGGAAGGAGAACCAAATATATTTATATTAGAGTTGGGTTCATTAAACCACTTAATATAAATAATAAACTTAAGTGGGGTTTGGTTTATTTTGGTTCGGCACCTCTTCACCTCACGACACTTTCTCTTCCAAAACCTCACCGCCGCCTCTCCCTTCTTCTCCTCTTCCTCACGCACGGCACACCAAGGCAAGGGTCCATAGGATCATCTTCCGGCGACGACTCCAACACGAAAGGGGTTCTTCTCCGCGAGAGGAACGCGAAGACGTAAGCGGTTCGTCGAGCGGACAGTTTTCCGGAAACACCTAGCGAATAGAATCGTAAGAAAACCTTACGATTGAGGTAAGAAACCCCTCACCTGCAGTATAATTGCTCTCGCTTGTTAGTTTTGGCGTTAGTTCAGTAATTTTATAGTTTTCAGTTTTAGGGCATGCTTTTAGTGCACGCCAAGCATTCGGTAGAATGCCCAGTTCAGAAGGATGTACCAATAGGCGTCCTAACAGCATATAAAATGTAATAGAAACATTTTATTCAGTTTATTATTAGTTATTACAGCTATATGGATCAGATATCCATTGGGTGGGCTCCCACAGTAGCCTCTAGGTTCAGATAACCTAGCTCTAGGTTCAGATAACCTAGAACAGCAAAGTAAAATTAAACAGTATTCAGTATTTTACTTTTATTCAGTTGGCATCGTGCTTGGATCAGATATCCATGGGCTGGACTCCCACAGTCGTCCCTAGGTTCAGATAACCTAGTAACCCTGCTGGATTCGGAACTTGCAATCCCGGGTCTCGTAGGGATGCGCGCACAGTAAGCACAGTTGCCAGGGCCCCAGCAGCATGTTTAGTATTTTCATCTATTATATGTATAGTTTTCAAATTTGAAACCAGTGATGAAAACACTAATTTAGCTTTCAGTTCAGTTCAGGTTCAATTTACATGATTTGAGTTCATGTACAGATTTAGACATATGCATGACTAGTTCAGTTTCATGCTCAGTTTATATGTTATGCCATGTTTCAGTTCCAGTTTATGCTTTGTTTGATATGCCATGCCATGCTTGCATGTTCAGTATGTTTTTTTCAAACAACATGATTTAAAATCATAATTGCATCGTATGCATGATTTAGTGAGGTAGATGGTTTCTTACTAAGCTTTAAGCTTACAGGTACTACTTTTCTTATACTGCAGATACAGGTAAAAGAAAAGTGGACTAGCGGAGGCTGGAGGGCGATGCTACAATGATGTGTGTGTGCTTTTTT